>NW_011494732.1:5251457-5252146 GCF_000754665.1 Bison bison bison | reverse complement strand
GGCTCCGGGGTCCATTGCTGGCCCCAGCTGAGCGTCATTACTCAGGAACACAGACCTATGTTACCATGTTTTCCAACCAGAAATCAGGGTTGTTACGTAAAATCTGATTTTAAACTTTGCTTTAAAAAATTTAAAATACTTTCTGGACCAAGTAAAATACTTGGGTTGGATTTGGGCTTCAAAGCCTCCACTGGATAAGATTAAAATGAGTGGTTTTGCCTTTGATTTTACTGGCACTGGCTCTGTTGGGGTAGCCTTAGGAGAGGTGGTCCCAGCCAGAAGTGACAATGTGGTCCCTGTGCAGTGCCCCCTGCAGGAGATGAAACTCCAGAAGAACACAGCCGACCTCCTTCCAAAGCTCAAGGCCATGGCCCTGGGTGACAGAGCTGTGTTTGAGAAGGGCATGAAAGCTTTTGTGTCATACGTCCAGGCTTATGCCAAGCACGAGTGCAACCTCATCTTCAGATTAAAGGGTAAGTTTGATCTGCTCACCATCTGAAACATTTGACGGTTTTTACAAGTATTACGGCAATGGCACCCCACTCCAGTACTCTTGCCTGGAAGGTCCCATGGATGGAAGAGCCTGCTAGGCTGCAGTCCATGGGGTCGCTGAGGGTCAGGCGCGACTCAGCGACTTCACTTTCACTTTTCACTTTCATGCGTTGGAGAAGGAAATGGCAACCCACTCC
>NW_011494732.1:5237362-5251357 GCF_000754665.1 Bison bison bison | reverse complement strand
GGCTTTCCAGGTGGCGCTGGTGGTAAAGAACCTGCCTGCCAATGCTGGAGACATGAGAGACGTGGGTTGGATCGCTGGGTTGGGAAGATCCCCTGGATGAGGAAATTGCAACCTACTCCAGTATTCTTGCCTGGAGAATCACATGGACAGAGGAGCCTGGTGGGCTACAGTCCATGGAGTCATAGAGTTGGATACCACTTAGCAGCTGAGCACCTGTGTTGAGCACAAATATGAAACTGCTTTGTCTTAGGTCCATTTCAGGGTTAATGTTTTCCAAGCATTTAAAAAAAAGTCTTTCTGAGACTTACCTGGCCTGGACTCTGAGCTTCCATTGCAGGGGGTAGGGGTTCGAGCCCTGGTCAGGGAACTAAGATCCTGCATGCTGTGTGGCATAGCCTCCCCAAAAATAAAAATAAAAGTCCTCCTTGGGTTTGACTAGGTACTGCCTGCTGAGTATTCTTTTAGTAAAAATGTAATTAATTCTAATTAAAATGAGTCCACTGGATCACACAGAAAAAATTCCATTGCTATGAATATTCTGTTGATTGATGCTTACAGTCCTGTTTCGGGTGTGCTAACTCTTGATGTTTTGGTTTAATCAGACCTTGATTTTGCTAGTCTTGCTCGAGGTTTTGCCCTGCTGAGGATGCCCAAGATGCCAGAGCTGAGAGGAAAGCAGTTTCCAGATTTCGTGCCTGTGGATGTCAACACAGACACCATTCCATTTAAAGACAAAATCAGAGAAAAGCAGAGGCAGAAGCAATTATTGGAGCAGCAAAGAAAAGAGAAAACAGAAAATGATGGGAGAAGAAAATTCATAAAAAATAAAGCTTGGTCAAAGCAGAAGGCCAAAAAGGAAAAGAAGAAGAAACTGACTGAAAAAAGGAAAAGGGAAGAGGTAAAACTGGCAATTTTTAAAATTAAATACTTAGAATACTGAACAAATCTCATAGAAGTGTAGTGTATAGTGCCTTCTAATAGGAACTGCATAGACTCTTAGATTTTTGTTCTTTCTAGGTGGCTTGGGTTGGGGAATGTGCTGTTCATGAAAGCTGATCTAAGAGCATGTAGTTCCCGATTGATTAAAAAGTGCTGGTTTGGGGCTTCTCTGGCAGTCCAGCGGTTAGGACTCTGCACTTTCACTGCCGAGGGGCCCAGATTCAGTCTCTGGTTGGGGAACTAGAATTCCACAAGCCTCCTAGAGCGGCCAAAAAAACCCCCAAATTTTGCTGGTTTCACTTAGAACACTGTTGCTGAGAAATTCAGTAGCTTGTTGGTCTCTTCTGCCCTCAGGGTTCTGATATGGAAGATGAAGACATGGAGGAACTTCTGAATGACACAAGGCTCTTGAAAAAGTTTAAAAAAGGCAAAATTACTGAAGAAGAATTTGAGAAGGGGCTGTTGACAAGTGGCAAAAGATCAACGAACAAAGCCGATTTGGAGATCTCAGATTTGGAAGATGACTGCTGATTCCCGCCCCTCAGGTGAAACGCACAGGAGTGCGGAATGCGGGGAGCTGGCCCCCACTCGGCAGACAGCTCGAGCTTCCTTCTACTGAACATCAGAACTTCAGCAGCTGTTGGGAGCTGCTGTTGCAGAAACGGCAAATGTGAGGGGTTTCACGCTTGTGAGCATTTTACTAAAAACATACCAGCCTTGAAGTCTAAGAGAAGAAAACGTAAATTTACATAACTGTAAATAATAGATGTCAATATTTATTTTGATGGGTTACTTAAAGAGCTCATATCTCAGTGGCTATTTTATACTTATTAAACTTATTTAATATAAAGCTACTGAAGTAGATTTGATTTGAGAGCCTTTAACAGTTACTCAGTGTTTTCCGGCACCTGATCTCCCTTCCCTGGGTGTCTTCACCTCTGGACTCTCGGTTCTCTCTTTGATGTACTGCACTGAACTCCCACACAGCCCGTAGTACCGTTTTATTGGTGAGTATATGAAAAAGCAGCAGCAAGTCATTCTGGGAAAGAAACTGATTACACCTCCTGTTGAATAAACTGCAGCTCTAACCCACTGCCTTAAGCACGTGAAGGTGGCTGCCTAGTGCCTTTACCAAGATGGACAGCACATCTAGTGTCAGAGCCCTCTGGCTGGGCCAGGGTCAGCTTGAAGTGCAATGCGACGCCGTATCAAAATCTTTCATGTAATTTATTTGAAAAGATGCTGAGTTTGTTCCCAAGAACGATTTTAAAAAGCTGTTCAGGACCCAAATATGTTTCAAGTCACATCTTTTCCCAGATATAGAATTTTAAGTTTACAAATATTCTGGAAGGCATCTTCATAACTGATGAGCCGTGCAGGATACTCTGGCCAAAGAGGCCATTAATACCTGTTCTTGGGTTCTTGCAATAGTTTCCACTCTCTTTGCCTTGATTCTTTTGTGGAGATGACAGCCCTCAGCTCGTATTCACCGCTGGGAGCCTGATTCAGTGAGCGTTGCCTGCCTTTTTCATCCAGCACTGCGTGGAGCCTGGTCTTGGGCAGCTGCTGGTTACTGGATGGGCACCTGGCTGTAGTTTGGACCACTGCCCTCTTGGGCCTGCTTGTCTTTCATGGATGCTTTTGGCAAATCAGTCTGGAATGTGGGGGAGTTGAAGGGAGGGAGAGTGGGTACATCTTCATCCATCAGTCAAACAGCCAATAATCTTATTGGAAGTGTCTGCAAACACCATAAGAGCACAATTTAGGTTGGGCTTTAGGGGAACCATGAATGCATTTTAGATGGGACTGAAATGAATAAAAAATTTCCCAAGAGTTAGGATTTTAAGTCCTTAGTCCATAAAACTTCAGAAAAAACAATTTGGTTTTGGTCTGGCTCACGAAGGGGCCAAGAGACTTCTCCCCATATCCGACGTCCACCAGCAGGAAAGGACCCGGTGTTTATAGGTAGAGCTTGATGAGTTCGTCGCTGACGGCTGAGGGCGTCAGCACCCCCAGGTCTGTAAACAGCAGCGTGATTAAGGAAGGGGAGGTGTAGTCGACCCACGGGTGCTCCCCTCTGAGGTCCTGTCCAGTCTGTACAGACTTCAGAGTATCCGCCTTGTACTGAGGAGACAGGAAACCAACGTTAGTCTGCCCCATAGACTGAGGGCTCTGAACTGGTGAGGCCTTGGCCTGAGCAACTAAGGTGCTCCTGCCTGAAAGTGCCCTCTGGAAACGGGGAGGCCGACTGTGTTGCACACTGCCCAGGGGACCGAGTGTGGCTTGGGTCAGCCAGGTCATTAGAGAAAACCTTAAGCCATGTGTCCCCTCATGAGTGTGCTGGGGTAACCCCTCGAGACCTCTCAAGACAACTGTTTAGAGCATTTATAGAAAGCTAAGTGCCAGGCGCTGTGCTACATTCCATAGATTATCTCTGGAGCATCACAAGCCCTGTACAGATAAGTGAAGTTCATAAACCTTACAGTGAGAGGACCTGCCTAAGATCACGTGGTTAACAGGTGATGGAGATGGCAGGTGAGCCCAGAGAGCTGACCCAAAGCTTCATTACCTACCAACTTTCCCTGCCTGCTTGGCCTGTATCTAGTGCTTAAGTGAGAGACAAAAGACTGAAATTCTGGGGACAAGTTAGACTGTTCAACAACCACCAATTTATCTGTGTATCCTGTATATGAGAAAAAATAGCAATGTGAAATGAAAAACTTATTGGAACATTCTTAGCACTGCATTTTTCCAAAGGTTTCAGTTTAGACTCAAATACCCCTTATAATATGTAAAACTCTTGCCTTAAACTTATCTGGGACATCTTGCTGGTTTAGTGGGAAGAGTCGTACAAACTTGAAACTTTCTGCAACAACATAAAATGGCTTGTTCTGTGCTTTGGCGCACACGGCCATCTGGTTAGTTCCAATCTGGGAAGTCAGAGAACAATGGAGAAAGGTGAGATCTTACAGCACACCTGTAGTGGAAGCAACAGAAAGTCTATGAGTGAACGTAATATATGTACTTCTGGCTTTGGAATTAAAGAGGATCTTTTAAAAAAGAAAGCAATAGCTATTTCTCCAAAGATCTACAAATGGCCAATAAACACATGAAAAGATGCTCAAGAGTCTTAGTCATTACAGAAACACAAGTCAAAACCACAATTAGATACTGCGTCACACCCACTAGGATTGTTCAGTCGCTAAGTCCTGTCCAACTCTGTCTCCTAGTTTGCTCAAACTCATGTCCATTGAGTTGGTGATGCCATCCAACCATCTCATCCTCCGCTCTCCCCTTCTCCTCCTGCCCTCAATCTTTCCCAGCATCAGGGGCTTTTCCAATGAGTGGGCTCTACCCATCAGGTGGCCAAAGTATTGGAGCTTCGGCATCAATCCTTCCAATTAATATTCAGAGTTGATTTCCTTTAGGATTGACTGGTTTGATCTTGCTGTCCAAGGGACTCTCGAGTATTCTCCAGCACCACAGTTTGAAAGCATCAGTTCTTTGGTACTCAACCTCCTTTGTGGTCCCAACTCACATCTGTACATGACTACTGGAAAAACCACAGCTTTGACTATATGGACCTTTGTCAGCAAAGGGATGTCTCTGCTTTTTAATATGCTGTCTACGTTTGTCATAGCTTTTCTTCCAAGAGCAAGTGTCTTTTAATTTTGTGGCTACAAGTCACCATCTGCAGTGATTTTGGAGCCCAATAAAATCTGTCACTGTCTCCACTTTTTCCCAATCTATTTGCCATGAAGTGATGAGACCAGATGCCATGATCTTAATTTTTTGAATGCTGAGTTTCAAGCTAGGATGATTATAATTAAAAAAAAAAAAAACAACAAGTATTGGCAAGGATATAGAGAAACTTGGAATCCTTATGTGTTTCTGATGGGAATGTAACATGATGCAGCTGCTGGGGAAAACAGTTTGGCAGTTCGTCAAAAAGCTAAACACAGAAATACCATGTGACCCAGCAATTCCACTCTTAAGTATATACACCAAAAAATCGAAAACAGAAACTCAAATAAGTAATTGTACACCTATGTTGTCAGCAGTATTAGTCACAACAGTCAAAAGGTATTCATCAACAGCTGAATGGATAGACACCTCTGGTCCAACCATTCATTGGTACATCATGCAGCCATAAAAAGGAATGAAGCACGGACACCTGTACAGTAAGGTGAGCTTTGAAAACATGCCAAGTGAAATAAACTCAAAAAAGAGACAGATACTGTGTGAGTCCACTTACATAAGGTACCTAGAATGGGGAAAAATCATGGAGACAGAAAATAGCTTAGGGGATGGGAGAGAGAAATAGAGTTTTGTGACAGTTCTTCTGGGTGATGGAAAAGTTTTGAAGACAGTGGTTATGGCTGCACCATAATGTGGGATGTAATTAATGACACCGAACTGTACACTTAAAAATGATTATGATGGCAAACTTTATGTTGTACATACTTTATCAAACACAACAGACTATCAGGAAGTCTTTCCATGTGAAGCAACAGATAAATTTTAAATATATTGATGTCAAATATGCTCCATTAAAAAGAAAAAACCCAATTCCAAGTAAAGCATGTTTTGAATAAGTATAAATACATTCTCCTGATCTACACAGATCAATCTCCAAAGCAGAAAGAAATCTGACCAGAATCTGACTGACCCCACTGCAGTGGCTCAGGAACTGGGAAACCACTGGTTGCAATGGTGGAATCCTGAAGCTAAGCAGGGTTAGAGGAATGAACCATGATACACAATGCGGTTGGGTGCCTGAGATTATTAGTGCAGCTCCATGCCCTGAGCAAGGACCTGTGGAGAACTGATGCTCCTACCTTGTTAATGATTCCTCCGTTTTCAACAACTCCTTCAGCACCAACTATGACAAGATCCACTTTCTCCATGATGTAGCTACAGAAATGAAAAACAAATTTTTAATGCTCCTTTTCTTTGCTCTTGCAACATCACCTGCAAAGATTAATACTCCCATTTTCAGCAAAGCATGTTCCTCTCATAACTTTCTTCCAAAGAGCACTGAACACCCGAGACAGCCCCTGGCACTGTTACTGGTTCTGCTACAGGGGCACCAAAACCCATTTTGATGACACTGCGATAAGGTGTAGAACTCATGCTGCCACCCAGTAGGCACATGCTTACATGTGTAGCTGAAGCAAGGATTTCATGACTCAGCATTTATCTTTATTACCTGTGGCACACTATTTTTTGTTCTACATCAACACGAACAAAACAAAAATTTAAAAACCTGATGTGATCTGAAGTCGGAAAAAAATGTTATGCCATTCAAAAATTTTACAGGTAGGGTGGGGGCCAATTTACCTTTTAAAACAAGCAATTACTAGAATCCTTCAAAATGTTTACTCCCCCCCCAATATTTTTTGGCCACAGTGCGCAGCATGCAGGATCTCAGTTCCCAGACCAGGGACTGAACCCATACTCATGCAGTGAAATCACAGAATTTTAACCACTGGACTGCCAGCAAAGTCCCCAAAATATTTACTCTTAAACACATTCCTAATTTCCTTAATCATCCTTCTGTGTGTTTTCTTCCCAAGGGATTGTTATTCCTGTTTTCTCTTATGAGCCACACTGCCAATCCATGGAGCATGTCACCTCAGCTTTAGGAGTGAAGTTGTACACAAGAGATGAAAAATTCTGGAGTGCCACTGACGACAACCCGTGTCTTTAGATGAAGAGAGAGCACTGATTACGGATGCTAACCCATTAACCTTGCTCTTAAAATGCACCATAAGGGGCTTCCCTGGTGGTCCTGTGGCTAAGATTCTGCATTCCCAATGCAGGGGGTCTGGGTTCCATCGCTGGTCGGGGAACTAGATCCCACATGCTGCAATTAAAGATCCTGCATGCCATAACTAAGACCTGACATAGCCAAATAAATATTTTTTTTTAAACGCACCATGATGCCATGTATCCAGCTCTCCCCAGCATCTTACAGCCCTGTCTCGTGTGTACACCATCCAGTTCTTATCATGAACACTTGCTGGTTTAGTGCTGCTGTCAATTAGAAGGCAGGACGCTGCCCACTCTTGTTTTATGAATGAGACTGGAACCCTCCATCTAGAAACCCTGCTCCAAGCCAACCCTGGGAGCGGGCAGGTGAGGAAACGTAATTGTGATGGGGGAGCCGGGCGCTTACCCAACTGCAGCATCAAGGACCACAGTGACAGGGACGTTGAGGTGGCAGAGGGCTTTGGCCATCTTCTTACTGAAAGTGACATTTTGAGAATGTTAGAAAAAGTTCAAGAAAGTCCCTATCATAGAGACTGGTGAGTCACTTAATTTGGACAATGATAAATCACATTAGCTAGAAACTGTTAATTTTTTTTTTTTTTAATGAGGACCATATTTTACCCATACTCCCTGCATTGGAAGCATGGAGTCTTAACTACTGGACTGCCAGGGAAGTCCCCTCAGTTAATGGACTAAGGGGATGATCCCAAGATTCTGGACTAAGGAAGCATTTGGGTTCTTTAAAAGTATGTATTTTAGGAAAACTGTGCTCTTGGGGCTGTGCAGGGATATGTAAATTCAGGGAAAAAAAGGGTTTTATTATGTTCTGGATACATAAGAAATGTAACTATCTATTCCTTGATATAAACCTTTCAGTTTATATCTGATTTAAGTACTAAATAAAACCCCTAGACGCTATACTGTGACCTACTCCAAATTCATGGTGATTTTTCTTCCAGGAGCAGGGACGGGCAGTGTGAAAGGCGATGCTGATTGACAGAAAATTGGGGACTTCGTCTGGCTGCTTTTACAATGGAGTCTCATCCTCAGTTTGCTCATTAAAGGGACTGCTGGGCACATGACCACAGGGAAAGATACTTGCCCTGATAAGTCAGGCTGTGACTCCGTAATGTACACACTGAAACGCTTCTTGGCTGCCACGGCAGCTTCCAAGACTCTCAGGACCACTCTGGAGTAGGCGTGTGTTAATATTCTCTGTGGGTAGAGAAAGCGCTGTCAAAAGTGCAAGCTTCCAACGATCACTCAGACTCTCTGCCACTCCAGTGTGTGTTCCTGGTACCCTAAAGTTTCTCTGTATGCTTTCGCACAAATCAACTGTAATCAGAAAGCAGATCCCTGACAATACAGTGAGTTTAAGCTCATATATTGATACTTTTTGTTTTTGCCACACAGTGCTGCATGCGAGATCATAGTTCCCCAACCAGGGATCAAACCCTTGCCCCTTGCAAGGAAGCCTGCAGTCTTAACCACTGGATGGTCAGGGAAGTCCCTATTGATACAATCTGAAAAAGTTTTCTGCCAGAGGAATATATCATGGGTCTCCTCTTTTCATAGCAAGCACAGAAGTGGCATCTCCATGTGGTGTTACTCAGATACAAAAGCCTTTCTGTCTGAAGGCTGTTAGGTTCCTTTGGGTTGGTTTCCCTAATTCCAAGACCTAGTCTGCACACCTGGGCCTTTAAGCACCGGGCAGCTGGCATAAAGGGCTGGTGGGGCCAGCAGCGGAGCACGAAGGCTGACCTCCGGCTGTTGTCACATGGGGCCCACTGCTGCTGGATCATCTGATTTTTCTAGAGGAGCTAAAATCCAGTATTTCAATGTTGACTCATTTTTTAAAACTTTTATACAGTTTGGGGTAAAACCCAACTGTGGACTGGACACAATTTGTAGATACTTAGATGGAATCAAGATGTTCTAAGGAACAGAGTGCAGAGGACAGAGTAAAGCAAGGTGGAGGGACCAGCTCCCTGGCTCCTTTCTCGGTCTTGCCTGAGAGCTTATTAGAAATACAGGTTCTCAGGCCCCACCCGTCTCACTGAACCAGAATGTGCATTTTAATTTATATTTACATATTTATATTAATATTTAAAAAAAATTTTTGGCCATGCTGCATGGCAAGGGAGCATCCTAGTTCTCTGACCAGGGATCGAAACCATGCCCCCTGCATTGGAAGTGCAAAGTTTTCACCCCTGGACTGCCAAAGAAGTCCCAGAATATGCACTTTAAAAGATCTCCAGGTGGGTCACCTACATGCTTGAATTTAAGCCACTCTGCTCATAATTTACCCTAAACAGCACTGATGCAGGTGGTTACTACACATTAAACTCCACGAGGTGAACGAACCCTCTCGTGCAACTGCTGGGAAGGAGGAGGCCTCAGCGAGAAGCAGTCACCAGCTTGCCTCCACCTGGTCTCAGAATGGCTTTGTTTGAAGCCAGCTTTTGTACCAGTGCCAGCTGCATCTATTACGTCATTTATTTAATAACATAATTCAGAGGCTGGGAAGGGAGTAATAAAACAGAGGACAAGATTTCAGAGTCCAGATGCAAGTAAATACTTTTACAGTTGGTGGAGGCCTAGTTGGCAGAAAGGATGTGTGCTGGCGAAGAGATGTCATGAAAGTTTTATGACCCCTTTGCTGGAAGACTGACTTAATGTGCTGCTCCTGTCTTTCCTCACTTAGGTTATCAACACCTGGCAGCTTTGCATCTCCGTGACAGCATTTGGAATGAAGATGAAAAAATCTCAGTCCAGTGCTAACCTTCGGCAGGAAGAGAGTCAGGATAAACCAGTGACAGGAGCTGTGCTGACTTAATTCAGATCAGTTTAGTACATATCCAGTAAGAAAAAGCACTTCTTTAGTAAGACAGCTTTTCAAATCGAGAATCATCCATGCTGTCCCAGGGTTTTCCTCTGCCTCTTTAAAACGACAACCACCTATGATATAACATCTACTTTTAGACACTGCTTAGTGTGTGCCAGGCATAGTGCAGAGTCCTTACACACACCATCTCATTAATCCTTACAGCAGCCCTATGAGGTAAGTACTATAATTACCCTTATTTGAAAAGATGAGAAAAGTACAGCACAGCGAGCTTAAGTAACTTGTCCAAGATCACACAGCAAGTAAGTGGCAGAGGCGGGATTTTACCCCAGGAGTCTGATGCCAAAGTCCTTGCTCCCGATCACCACCCACGATCATGACGTACTCACCGCCCCATCTTTGATGAAAGTATGGCACAGATCTGCAATTTTATTTCTTGACAGTGATATTCTCCTGAGGAAAATCTCTCCCCGCTCAATCATGATCTTTTTACATTTGGAGTAATCCTAGGGGGAAAAAAAAAAAGAGCAACATGAGGGGAACGGGAGGATCCAGGGGAAGGGGAGGATCCAGGTCAAGCTGAGAATACTTGTGGCCAAACACAGAAGCAGAGTGGTGACTGGGGGAGGGCAGGGCTTACAGAGTATTCCAGGGAGGTCAGGCTGATGAAACGCAGGAAGAGCTCCCCACCCGACGACACGGCCACAGAAGAGTCCACGCCACACAGGGTTTCTATGGCACTGGTGAGATTCGCCCTCAGGCCCTGGATTGTCTCCCCTGGAATGATCACATGAGCAACATGATGTTCATTTCAGTATCACAGCCCCTTGATGGGTCTGTGATTCATTCATTCATTCAGCCAGTGTGGACTGGGTGTAGGCTGTAGCCAGGCTGTCTGATGGCTCAGCAGATAAAGAATCCGCCTGCAATGCAGGAGATGTGGGTCTGATCCCTGGGTCAGGAAGATCCCCTGGAGAAGGAAATGGCAACTCACTCGAGTACTCTTGCCTGGGAAATTCCATGGACAGAGGAGCCTGGTGGGCTATGGTCCATGGGGTCACAAAGGGTAGGACACGACTGAAGCTACTGAGCACACACACTTCCTAGATGCCAGAGATAACATCAGTGAACATGCCCAGCCCCTGTTCTGATGGAGCTGCCTTTCTTTCCCTTTTCTCTTTTTCTTCTTGTTTGTGCTGCCTGGCTTTCGGATCTCAGTTCCCCTGATTCCCTCGGCAGTGAAGTGCAGAGTCCTGATCACTGGACTGCCAGGGAATTTCCAGGACTCTCTTTCTACTGGGACAGGTAGACAGTAAATAAGCACACAAAGAAATAAACAAGTTATTCAGATTGAATTGAGGACAGAAAAAAGCAGAATGATGAAAAAGGTGGGACTACTTCAGACAGAGTTAGCAGGGAATGGTCTCTTGGAATCTGGGCCTTTTAAACAGAGACCCGAGTAAGAAAGTATCCAGCTGAGTAAAGATGCAGTGGGCAAAGTCTCAGATGCAGACTATACCAACGCAAAGGCCCCAAGATGGGAATAAAATTGGTATGAGAAAGGCCAGAGTGATGCACAGTTCAGCGAGGGACAGCATGGAAGGAAATTAAGTAGTGACAGAAGAGGTCTGCAGGCTGCTGCAGATAAGGCTTAGATGTTTGGATATTAGTATAAGTATAATGGGAAGATGCTGGAGGTCATCTTAGAGACATGCATCTCTAGGTCAGCCCTTTAAATTAAAGAATACTTTATTATTTTTATTATTATTTTGTTTATACCCAGAAGTTTACATTTGGGATGACTGAATTCACAATGCTCACAATGATGATATTAAAGCTAGAATTTATACTAGAACATTCTCTATAGCAACTGCAAAGAATCTGTCACAAGACAGAAGCTCAATAAACACTTGTAAAGCTGAACGATGGCTGTAATTTAAGCTTCACAGTTAACCTGGCATAATATGGTCCTTCTTGATTCAAAGTACATTTCAGGGGCTTCCCTGGCAGTCCAGTGGTTAAAGACTTCACCTTCCAATGCAGGGGGTGCTGGTTATCAAACAGCTCCCTGGTTGGGAAGCAAAGATCCCATATGCCACACAGACAAAAAACCAACACATAAAACAGAAGCAACATGATAACAAATAAAGACTTTTTAAAAAATGGTTCACATTAAAAAAAAAAAACTTAAGAAAAAAACAAAGTATATTTCATTTGTGAGAAGAGACCCATTGGATCCTAACTTGAGGGCTCTCTCCACGTTGAAAGGACTGAAACGAAGGGAGAAACTGAGCTTGAGGCTGTATTACCTTATATCAGCACACATCCATCTCTCACTTTCTACAATTTTAACAGTTACAAGCAGACTTTCCTAACACCTGGAGCGATGGAGGCGGACCCCTTTTACCTGTATCTCTTCTCAAGTACTCCAGTAAAGTCCGGATGGCAGCTACTGCTGAGGCCATGTCAGGATCTTCTTTTATCTGAGACTTAAAGTATTCGATTAACTCTGGGAAGGGAGAAAAAATTGATTCAGCGAATTCATTTAGCAGGAGAGACAACCACAGAGCTTATCAATGACTGCTCACTTTAAAAAGCAAACTAATTTAAAAAATAGTTCCTTTGCAGGGTGTTTGGCTTCAGGGACACAGAAAATGTTGATGGGAATAGAGATGACATCACTTTACTATTTGCAAGCTCTTTCTCATTTTGAAAAATCTAGCCCATGTAATATGAAATAAAATTTAAGCCCCACCAAATGATAGTGAAAGGTCATTCTCACCCTTATTCTTGACCGCAAGTCTGCAAAAAATCCCAGAGCCAACCTGCCTACTGATTTCTCCTGCACCCCTCCAGACAGTCTATGCCAAGTGAAGCCTATTCACCTACCTACATACACCTACATATGTATGTGATGTAGAAGTCTACTCTGCTTTTTTACATGAAAGGTACTATATACATATTAGTTTGCCCTTGTTCTTCACTTAATAAAACACCTTGATAACCACTCAAGACAGGCACATCAAATACGCCTTTCTTTTGATTCTGGTACCATATTCAACAGGGCAGGTTCAGGGAGTCTTACTCATACTTCACATATGAAGAAATCAAGACTTCGAAGACCCGCACATTCGTCCGAAATCTCACGTTTTTGGAGGGCACTGGAAAGCGTGGGCAGAAGGTATGTCTGGGATACACCCAAGACCCATTCCCTGGATACATGAGCAGCGAGAGGGTTTTAGTTGTGACTAGAGGGACCACATCCGACCAAACAGCCTGAGCTTGAAAACTGACCGCGCCCGGAGCCCAGTCTGGGCATGTGAGGTGGAGGGACCCCTGCGCGGCTCCGCCCTAGGCCCAGCAGGCCCAACAAGTCCCGATTTACCCGTGTTGTCCATGGTGCACTCTGGACCGCGGAGCCTGAGAGGCCCAGAGCCGCACAAGACGCCTGGACTGGTCCCGCCGCCGCGCGGACTCAGCACCACACTGACTGACAGCGCGCAGCCACGCTCTACACTCCACTTCCGGCGCCTTGGGGGCGGGGCTGTGGGTACGGCGCGCGGCCTGAACCACGCCGTCTCTTACGTCACTCGGCGGCGCCGGAAGTCGGAGTTCATACACTTCGGTAGGTCCGCTTGCTTGCGAGTGGCTGTTCGCCGAGGGACTCTGGTCGCCATGGTCTCAGACGGTGAGGGCCGCGCCGGCGGGAGCGGGACCCCGGGACTAAGCAGACTTTGCCCAGCGATGACCTACCAAATGGACTGTATTTTGGGGGCTGGGTGGAGCCTGTCTGTTCTTTAAAGGAGTAGCAAATGTATTCATTCGTTCATTCATTCAGTAAATATTTTTGGAGCGCCTGTTGTGTGCCAGGCGTTATTTCATGCCCTGGGAGATACATAGAGAACATGACGGACTAGCGGAGATTACAGTCTAGTGAGCGAGACAGACAGTAGGCAAGTAAATAAAAATAATTTCGAAGGGTAACAGAGCTGTGACGACAGTATAAAGTGATGATGGTGTCGATCGCGATTCGGGGATGATCCAGGAGGAGCTGCTTTCGATATGGGTCCAGGGAAGACTAGTGATACTCAGACTAAGACTTGAGTGATTTTATAAAGGCTCTGTGAAGGCCTTGTGACAGATTGAGCCAATACATTGCAATGGGAAGACGGAAAGGGGACACCTGCGGGTTGAGGAGGGTGGAGACTTTCGTTCATACATTCAACTACCAGTTACGAAGCTTGATGTCTTAAAGGGAGAAAAAAGAGGCCAGGGTGGTGGGAGCAGGGTGGGATAGAGGGATGAGATCAGAGAGCCAGCTAGCCAGGTGCAGGTCCCTTGTGGGACCAGATCTCTATTTTAAGTGTAATACAAGCCGTTTTAGGGCTCCTAGCAAGAGAGTATTACTGATTTACGATATATATATATATATATATATA
>NW_011494732.1:5227454-5237262 GCF_000754665.1 Bison bison bison | reverse complement strand
TTTGCGAGATCTTAGTTCCCTGACCAGGGATCCAACCCATGGCCTTTTGCAATGGAAGCATTGAATCCTAACCACTGGACTGCCAGGGAATTCCCTGACTTACTATCTTGAAGGATTACTTTGACTGCTGTGTGGGAAATGGACTGTGGAGAGCAAGAATAGAAATAGATCCTTTCAGGGGCAGTAACAATTGTCCATGCATCATTTATCTGTTATAATATCACAACTCTGTGAGGGAGGCAGATCTGGTATGGCCCGTGTCTACAAATGAGAAGGTAGAGACCCAAAGAAAGAAATCCACAGGGACAATCCATGTGTATGGATTCACACCTCTCCTGACAGGCGACACTTTGTTTTTCTCAGGCTTGATGATAGCAAGGAATGTATGGTTCTGAGAATTGGGGAGTGGGACCTGATGGAGATATAAGGCCAGAGGCTTTTGGGCAGAAGAGTGAGGGCCTGTGTAGAGACAGTTATTAAGTGACTCTTCTGCGCTAAACACTTTGTTCTGTGATTTACACAACATTCCTCATTCTCTGAAAAGTCCACGATTTAGAGGGCGGAGGGGGGAAGAGAGATCAGAAGCACAGCTAAGTGTAAAATGAGGTCGTGAGTACTGTCATCAGAAGAGGGACAGCCCTGTGGGTGGTCAGAAGGAGACAATAGGGCATTGAAAAGCCACAGTGTTTATTTCCATTTTTTTGTTGGAGTATAATTGCTTTACAATGTTGTGTTAGTTTCTGGTATACAACAGCATAGAGTGAATCAGCTATATGTATACATGTATCTCCTCCTTCGTGGATCTCCCTCCCTTCCACCTCCAGCCCCCATCTAGGTCATCACAGAGCACTGAGCTGAGCTCCCTGTGCTACACAGCAGCTTCCCACTAGCTGTCTGTTTTACACGTGGTGGCGAATACATGTCAGTCCTAATCTCCCAATTCGTCCCCCCGCCAGCTGTGTCCACATGTCCCTTCTCTGTGTCTGTGTCTCCGTTCCTGTCCTGCAAGTAGGTTCATTTGTGTAATTTTTAGCCACAGTCTTTAGAGTCAAGCAGATCTGTCTTCAGAGCTGGGTGTTAGCTTTGCTACTTGTTAGCAGGCCATGCGACTTAGAGCAAGTTACTTTCACTTGCGAAATAGAAATACCATATTTCATCTAATCTAAGATAATATGATTATGAAATGTGCTTTTATTTTATTTAATATAACATTAAGAGAAAAAATGTGATCCGTCATAATGGTAAGATACCTTCCTGAGTTCAGCAACTGTCAAATAAGAAAAAAGGAGGGAGTACATCTTATAATTGGTGAAAGATAGCTTCCCTAGTGTCTCACTGGTAAAGAACCCACCTGCCAATGCAGGAGACATGGGTTCAATCTCTGGGTCAGGAAGATTCCCTGGAGAAGGGAATGGCTACCCATTCCAGTGCTCTTGCCTGGAGTATCCCATGGACAGAGGAGCGTAGCAGCCTACAGTCCATGGGGGTCACACAAGAGTCGGACACAACTTAGTCAGACGCAACAACAACAACAAGCGAAAGACGGCATTAAGTCCCTTTCTAAGCTGTCAGCAATGGGACAGGAAGATAGGATTACATGTGCTAGGTCTGACACAGAAAGGCTGACATTTCCTCTCTTCTGAGATGGGGGAGCCAGGACCTGTTGGAAGACCTGGGGAAGACTTTTGAATAAGGAGGTAGCAAGGTTTGGGACCTTGGAGAGTAAATAGGATACGGGTATGTAAGCAAGGCATTGCTGCTTTCTGCTATTAAATGAGCATCCTGGGTTTTTCATAGCAACGTATGCTTACTGGTTCACATTCTGTCACCTCAGAATATAGTCTCCCTGAGGGCTTGGATCCAGTATCCCCAACACCTAACACCGGTACTTCAGTGTAAGTGTTTGTTGAATTAATGTGTTAGCCTGTTTTGTTGTGTCTTTCACTTTGTAGAGAGTAGCCTAATTATTTTCACAATAAAGTCTTTACACAGCCATTGCTTTTCACACTGGTTTTTACCTTTTAAAGATTGGTTACTAATTATAATTGGCCTTGCTAGAAGGTGATTTGATGGACCTGGAGCCAGACTGCTTCTGTGTCTCCCTTTAAATTTCTCCCCACTCAGCCCTACCCCAAGCCTGAAATTCTGCTAGTGATTCTTGGTATTGGTCCATCAGTGCTCTCTGTCCTTGACCAGACATCCGTGATGCATGTATCTTTGGGGTCATAAAATGTTTACTGGGCATCCACCCTGTGCTAGGCATTGTGTTCAGAGCAGAGGACAAGCAGTGATAAAAGAGACAAAAATCCCACCGCACAAAGTTCATAGTCTACCTCGGGGGGTCCCCAACCTCTGGGACCTAATGCCTGATGATCTGAGGTGTAGCTAATGTAACAATAATAGAAATAAAGTGAACAGTAGATGTAGTGCTCTTGCGTCATCCTGGAATGAACCATCACCCCCCCACACACACAACCTGTGGAAAAAATTGTCTTCCATGAAACCTGTTCCTGGTGCCAAAAAAGCTGGAGGCTACTATTGCAGTGCATGAGAGGTGTAAATGTACAGAAGGCAAGCAAGAGCTCACTAAGGGCCTCCAGAGCTGTAAGTCTTTAAAAGAACTTGGTCTGTGTTCCTTTCACGATTGTAGCTTATATACATAGAAAGGCATGCAGTGGTGCTTGCTTTGGATTTAATTTACAAATTGGAAATGTTAGCTTTGTTTCACTTTTATGAGGCTAATTTTTTTTGTTTTTTTTGGTTAATTGCAGAGGATGAATTGAATCTTCTAGTTATCATAGTTGATACCAACCCTATTTGGTGGGGAAAGCAAGCATTAAAGGAGTCTCAGGTAAGGCTGCTTGGGAAGGCTTTTGGATAGTTCTGATTTGACTTAGTACTTCCCTGGTGGCTCAGATGGTAAAGCATCTGTCTACAATGCGGGAGACCTGGGTTCGATTCCTGGGTGGGGAAGATTCCCTGGAGAAGGAAATGGCAACCCACTCCAGTACTCTTGCCTAGAAAATCCCACGGATGGAGGAGCCTGGTGCAGGCTACTGCTCATGGGGTCACAAAGAGTCGGACACGACTGAGTGACTTCATTTTCTTTCATGTGTATATTGCTTTTTTATTAAGGTATAATTTCATACCATAAAATTCACCCATTATAATGTATAATTCAGTGTTTTTTAGTAAAAATCACAGTAAAGTTGTATAACCACCACTACCACAATTCCATTTTAGAAAACTTCTATTTCCAGAAGGTTCCCTCGTGCTTGTTTGCAGTCAGTCGCTGTTTCTACGCCCTAGCTGTTATTGTTGTTTACTCACTAAGTCATGCCCAACTCTTTGCGACCCCATGGACTATAGCCCACCAGGCTCCTCTGTCTGTGGGATTTCTCAGGCAAGAATGCTGGAGTGGGCTGCCATTTCTTTCTTCAGAGGATCTTCATGACCCAGGGATTGAACCCACATCTCCTGCATTGGCAGGTGGATTCTTTACCACTGAGCCACCTGGGAAGCCCTCCCCCCTGTTGTAGGCAACCACTCGTCTGGATTCCGTCTCTGTGTTGCCTTTTCTGGACATTTCATATATTGATTCCATATAATATGTAGTCTTTTTTTTTTTTAATACTTTCTATTTTAAAATAGTTATGGAATCACAGGAAATTATAAAAACTGGTACGGAGAGGTCTGTGCACTCTGGCTCCAGCTTCCCCCAGTAGTAGCGTCTTCTGTAACTGCAGTACAAAGGGCAAAACCAGAACACTGACATCAGTACAATCTCCAGACCTTATTCAGATAATAACAGTTTTGCGTGCACCTGTGTGTGTATGTTTGGTTCTTGCAGTCTTAGCACATGTAAGATTTGTGTAACTGCCGCCACAATCAAGACACAGCTGTTCTATCCCAAGGAGCTCCCCGGTGCTCCCTCCATGGTTGGTGCAACTTTCTAGTCCCTGGTACTAATCTAATAATATGTTCTCCAGATCTATAATTTTGTTCCATAAATAGATCCTATAGTATGTAGCTTTCGAGGGTAGCTTTTATCTTTTATTATTTTTTAAGAGAACTTGGGACTAGGCTGTTTTACTTAATTAATTTATTTTGGCCATGACCCAGAGCATGTGGGATCTCAGTTCCCCAGCCAGGGATCAAACCCATGCCCCCTGCAGTGGAAGTGTGGAGTCTTTAACTACTGGGTTGCTAGGGAAATTCCTATCCTTTTTTTAAAAATTAATTAATTTCCTTTATTTTTTATTTTTGGCTCTGCTGGGCCTTGTGGTTGCGTGCGGCTTTCTCTAGTTTTGGTGAGCGGGGCCTCCTCTCTAGTTGCAGTGTGTGGGCTTGTCTTATTGTGGAATGCCAGCGTTAGGGGGCACAGGCTTCAGTGGTTGCAGCCCGCAGGCGCAGTAGTCCTGGCACACTTGCTTAGTTGCTCTATGGCGGGTGGAATCTTCCTGGACCAGGGACTGAACGCATGTCCCCTGCATTGGCAGGTGGATTCTTAACCACTGGACCACCAGGAAAGTGTCATGTGTCATTTTGATTATAGTCATTCTAGGGTAAGTGGTAGTACCTCATTGTGGTTTTAATTTGCATTTCCCTAATGACTAAGCTTTTGTTCATAAACTTAGTAGCTATCTGTATATTTTCTTTGATGAAATTCATATAAAAATGTTACATCCAATTTTTAAGTTCTTAAATTGGACACGTTCTTATTTAAATTCTTAAATTAGACATGTTCTCACAATTAAGAACAAGTTATGTACTTGATCGTAACTTTACCAAGTTGCTGTACGATGAGCTGCACACACTGAAAGTGTTATGTCTTCACATATGTATGCATTCATGAAATTGTCACCTCAGTCAAAATGATGAAATACAGATCCATGGGGGTTCCCTGGCAGTCCAGTGCTTAGGACTCAGTGCTTTCACTGCTGTGGCCTGGCTTTCGTCCCTGTTTGGAGAACTAAGATCCTGTAAGCTGATCGACGTATCCAAAAGAACGTAACAAAACAAAAACACACAAATCCATCACTCGCAGAGTTTCTTCATATTCCTTTGAATTTCTCTCACCCATCTCTCCCTGTTCCCTCCTGAAGGTAGCCACTTATCTGCCTAATATCACTATAGATTGGTTTGCATTTTTAAGGTATGTATTTACGTGGAATCACGGAGAAGGCAATGGCAACGCACTCCAGTACTCTTGCCTGGAAAATCCCATGGGCGGAGGAGCCTGGTAGGCTGCAGTCCGTGGGGTCTCTAAGAGTCAGACACGACTGAGCGACTTCACTTTCACTTTTCACTTTCATGCATTGGAGAAGGAAATGGCAGCCCACTCCAGTGTTCTTGCCTGGAGAATCCCAGGGAGGGGGGAGCCTGGTGGGCTGCCATCTGTGGGGTCGCACACGACTGAAGTGACTTAGCAGCAGCAGCATACCTGGAATCAAACAGTATATAGTTGGTTTTTTGTTATTGGGTTTTTTCTTGTTTGGTCTATTGGTCTGTTGTTTTCACTGAGCATAGTTACTTTGACATTTGTCCATGTTGCTACATGGATCAGTAGTTCATTTCTTGTTATTGCTGAGTAGAATTCCATTGTGTGGCTGGACCAGCATATCACTACATATTATCATACTCTCCAGGAAGACTGTCTTACTTTGAACTCTCATCAGTGGTATATGAAGATTCCTTTTTTTTGTACTAACACAAGATGCTCTGTTTCCTTATTTTATCTTTTGCCAGTATGATGTACCAAAAATTCTCTCAGTCTTCTTTTGGTATTTCTAATGGCCCTTTGTATTTCTCCTTTATATTTTTCTTTGGGGGAGTTTCCCATTTTCCTCTTTGGGTGTTCCTTTTTATTTTAACTGGTTTGTGAACACTCTTTATGTTAAAAGGTTAACTCATTGTCTTTCATGTGTTGAGGTTTTTTTTTTTTTTCCAGTTTGTAATTTGCCTTTCACTTTGGTTTAGTTGTTTTTTGTTGTGTAGAAATTTTAATAGGTTTGTTTTACATGTTAAGAAATAGAGTAAGTGAAATTTATCGGTTTTGTTTTCTGCTTAACATAGTTCTTTCTTTAGTAATATTAATACTTGTCAGAATGTAAATTCCATGAAAAAAAGGGTCTTCACATGGCACATAATAGGTTCTCAGCATATTTAGTGAATGAATTAATTGAAAGACTTTACAATTACCAATTTAATCAATATGTATTATCTATTCTATGTGCAGCAATAGTTTGCTAGTAATTTTATCACAGAAGATGTGACACGTTTACTATTCCTTGAGTGTTATACAAAAAACATGTGTGGAATATTATACTGATGAGGAAGCGGTCTCATAAGTAAAATTAGAACTATAGTTTCTTTTTCAGATTTGATGATCCATATTTTTGCTATGAATACATTTATTTATGAACAAATAAGTTGTATTGATTAACAGAATAACAGCTGGAAAAATAACAGTGAAAATGAATGTCTTTGCATGTGATTTCTAGTCTCGGTTGGAATTTTAGTCTTTCTTGAGTTTCTATTTCAAATTGGACAGTTTTGATTATCAGGGAGGATGAAATTGTACCTGGTAGACAGTTCTGTATGGGAGGAGAAAGAAAGGATGAGTCTTGATAACTAGTATTAGTAAAGATTGATTCTACTGACTAAATTTTATCTAGGTCAACTGGAGCACAAATCAATCATCATGTTTATAAAAAATGACCATATCTCCTCCTGCTTCCCCAGTTCCATCCCATCCCCCAGGAGTAGCTCCTCCTTCCTTTTGCTCTCTTCCATGAGACCTGACCAGCTAATGTGTTGTTCTTCTAAGCAAGTCAGAAATGGGCAAGTCTGTGCTGTTCAGAATCAGAAAACTATACCTTCCTGATGTTTTTGCTTATGACCTTGGAGAAGGGAACTCCAGAGCAAATTTTTAGCGTGAATAATTATCTGACATAGTGGTTTTGGGTAGCTGTTTTAGATTCTTTTGTCTTCTGTGTTTCAACAGTTTACTCTGTCAAAATGCATTGATGCCGTGATGGTGCTGGGAAATTCTCATTTGTTCATGAATCGTTCCAACAAACTCGCAGTGATAGCAAGTCACATTCAGGAAAGGTATGACCATTGTGATTACTCTTCCTGCTCAGTGCTTAAGGACCCTGGGCTGAGATATTACTGGGGTAGATGAATATACCTCAAATGATAAACTGGTCATAAATTAGAATTTGGTAGGAATTCTCTTCGGTTGTCATCTGAAGAGTGAGAACCACCGTAAAGCGTTTCAAGAGGCTGTAACCGAGTACGTTCTTTATTTCTCTCATTTTTTAAGAAAACAGTGGAATCATCAAAACATTCCATGGTGGAAGACTCATGTTTGCCAATTTGCCTGTTTCATACATTTTGTAAAACTGAAGTTTATGATGGACTCTTGAGATTCTGGAATTGGTGTGGTCTTTGTTATCTCTGCTGAATTCTATTTTGATGTTTAGTGAGGTCCCTGAGTCCCAGTGTAACTAGGGAGTTTTTTGTCTGTTTTTCTATTTCAGTCGATTCTTATACCCTGGAAAGAACGGCAGACTTGGAGACTTCTTTGGAGACCCAGGAAACCCTTCTTCTGAATTTACTCCCTCAGGAAGTAAAGATGGAAAATACGAGTTGTTGACAGCAGCAAATGAAGTTATCGCTGAAGAGATCAAAGATCTAATGACCAAAAGTAATTGCTTTCAGCTTCTCTTCCTCCCATTAGTGCTATTTGCAGATGGAGTTGAATGTGGAAGTCCTTGAGGTTTCGAGTCCAAAAGTTTGAGATTCTTGATATTATCTACTTAATTTTTTTTCTCTCTCTCTTTTTTTTTAAAATCACGCCCACAAAAGCCTGTGTGATACTTGCCTGACCTCTGCAGCATGGACACTGTTCACCAGCCTCCACTTGAAACACTCTAGTGTCTGAGGATAGCCTGTTTTGACCCATTTTTCCTCTTTCTCAGACCATTCTTCCTTCCATTTTTGACTTTTCCTTCATCTTGTTTCTTCATTTTTTAAAAATGTTGATTTTATTTATTTTCAGCCGAGCTGGGTCTCTGTCACTGCACTCAGGCCTTTCTACAGTTGCAGCGAGCAGGCTTCTGTTGTGGTGGCTCCTCTCGTTGCGGAACACAGGGTCTAGGGCCCGTGGGCTTCAGTACTTGTGGCACACGGGCTTGGTTGCCCTGAGGCATGTGGAATCTTCCCAGACCAGGGACTGAACCAGTGTCCCCTGCATTGACAGGCAGATTCCTATCAGGGAAGTCTATCATTTTATTTCCTTAAAAAAATATATATATTTTTTATTCTGTGTGGTGTTTTTCTTTCTCTGTATGTTCTCGTCCAACCTTCCCATTAATTATCATTTGTGTATGAACACTTCCCAGTCTTTGTTTCTACTCCATCCTTTCTTTCAAACTGCAGATGTCTCCCCTTAAGTGTCCCTCAGCCTCATTAATAAGCCCCAGACCAGTTTCATTTTCTTTCCCCTCAGTTACACCACTACTTCCATTTCTGTCACCCCCATCCTCCTGCTTTTCCAAAGGCTTTCATTTTGACTGTTTCCTTCTAAACCAACATCTAATCATCTATGAAATCCTATTAACTTAGTCTCAGAAGTACCTCCAAAATCTGACCCCTTATTACCTGCCATCTAGCTCAACCTTGGGACGGCTGACATCTTGGGCGGGGGAATTCTTTGTTGTGGGGGGTTTCCTGTGCTTTGGAGGATAAGGGTTAGTTGCTCAGTCATATCCCACTCTTCGTGCTTCCATGGACTGTAGCCCCCCAGGCTCCTCTTGTTCATGGAATTCTCCAAACAAGAATACTGAAGCAGGTTGCCATTCCCTTCTCCAGGGGATCTTCCCAACCCACAGATCAAACACAGGTCTTCTGCATTGCAGGTGGATTCTTTACCATCTTAGCCACCAGGGAAGCCTTTTGGCGGATACTTACTTAGTAGCGTCCCTGGCCTCAACCAGTTGGATGCTAAGATATCCCCCAGTTGGGACTTCCCAGGTGGCGCAGTTGTTAAAGAATCTGCCTTGTAATGCAAGAGATGAAAGAGACACGGGTTCAAAACCCGGGTCAGGAAGATCCCCTGGAGAAGGAGATGGCAACCGCTCCAGTATTCTTGCCTGGGAGATCCCATGGACAGAGGATCCGGTGGGCTATGGTCCATGGGGTCACAAAGAGTTGGACATGACTGAGCACACTTGCAGGTACAAACCAAATGACCCTCTTGGGGCACAGTTGCCCCGGTTGAGAGCCTTTGCTCTGGATCATTATAACAGCTTCTTTCTCCTGTCTCTCCCCATTCAAGTCCTTCCACTCAGCCCTCTAGAGTTATTCTAAAAATCAGAGGTAGTATTCCCTGCCTCAAACACTTTTGCTAATTCCTTGTTGCCTGCAGGCAGTGGTTTTAAACTGTCTCCTCTGTCCAAATCACTGGTGGGGAAAAGGCAACTCTAGAGACAGTGGATCAATGATTTCTCTTGGGACTGGGGGTGAGCAGGAAGGGACTGGGAATGGGCCTAAGTGATCTTTTGGAGTGATGGAAATGTTCTATAGTTGGATCATGGTGATGATTTCAACTCTAGAAATTTACTGGAAATCATTGACTTGTGCACTTTAAAAGAGTGAATTTTGAGATCTGTAAGTTACACCCGAATAACATGAAATACTGGCCCCACTTCATCGTTTCCCATTCAGTGGGTCTAGGGAGGGCCCGGTGCTTTGGACGGTGGCTCGCACGGTAAAGAAACTGTCTGCCAGTGCAGGAGACATG
>NW_011494732.1:5192837-5227354 GCF_000754665.1 Bison bison bison | reverse complement strand
ATGGGAACTCACTCCAGTCTTCTTGCCTGAAGAATTCCGTGGTAGAGGAGCCTGTGGGGCTACACTGCATAGGGTCTCAAAGGGTCAGACATGACTGGGCATAGCATAGCACGCACCAGGGAGGACCCAAGAATTTGTATTTTTCTTGAGTTCCCAGGTGATGTTCCTCCAATGGGTTCTAGAATCACATTTTGGAAACCACTGGCCTCCAGCGTAAAGGCCCAGCTTCTCAGTACAGTGGTCCAGACCTTTCCCGTGGGGCATCAGCACTCCCGGACCAGTTGCAAGCCCCATTCCTACAGGGTATTAATCTGGACGCCCACCTTGTTGAACTGGATGTTTAGAATTTTGATTTTTATGAGTGATTTTTTGTTGTTGTTGTTGTTGTTTTCACTCAAGTCTGCAGATAAGCTGTGAACTTTGTCCCTACCTCCCACAGCCAGGGGAATTTCTCCAGTCCTCTTTTCACTGGTCCAGCTTTCCCCGGGGCAGTGGGAAGGAAGAGGTGATAGGAAAGGCTCAGAGCCTAGCCAGGGACCTCTGTGCAGGCTGCCCTCGGTCACACACAGACTTTTGTACCACCCAGATCATTGAGAAACCAGAACCTTCCCCAGTAACACCAGGATACTTTTTAGTATTTATTTTTATAACATAAAATTTACCGTTTTAACTATTTTTCAAGGTACAGGTTGGTAGCATTAAGTACATTCACATTGTTGGGCAATCACCACTATCCATTTCAAGAACTTTTTCATCATCCCAAACTTAAACCTTATACCCATTAAACAACCACCCCTCATTCCTCCCCATTCAGCCCCCAACCACCAGGATATTTTAAATTGAGAAAATGTTTAACAATTGCTTATCTGTGTTTATAAACCCAGTTTTGAAATGTTATATGATTTCCTTCATGAAGATGAATGCTTTGGTTTAAAAATGATTTTGGTTCAATAAAGTACCTAAAAGTTCTCTTTTTAATGCTTTTTGTTATTTACAGGTGACATAGAGGGTCAACACACAGAGACTCTGCTGGCAGGATCCCTTGCCAAAGCTCTTTGCTGTATCCTTGGTGGTTTTTTTTTCTTTTTAAATATGTATTTATTTATTTTCTCTTCGGTTGTGCTGGGTCTTTGTTGCTGCCTGCGGGCTTTCTCTAGCTGTGGCGAGCGGGGGCTACTCTGTACTTCCGGTGCCCTGGCTTCTCATTGCCGTGGCTTCTCTCGTTGTGGAGCGTGGGCTCCAGGGTGCACAGGCTTCAGTGGTTGCAGTACCGGGGCTCAGTAGTTTCAGCTCAAGGGCACCAGAGTATAGGCTCATTAGATGTGGCACACGGGCTCAGGTGCCCTGCAGCATGTGGGATCTTCCCAGACCAGGGATTGAACCAGTGTCCCTTGCATTGCAAGGTGGATTCTTAACCACTGGACCACCAGGGAAGCCCCTGCTGTATCCTTGGTGTTTTAATCATTCAGAAGTTTGTTTTGTTTTTTCCTTTAATAAAAATACCTTAACTTGTGATATTTCTTAGAACCATGGATCCACATTACTGGAAGGCATGAGTTTTTTAAAGCAGTAGATAATAAAGAAGCTTTAACATGGTTTTAGGAGAAGCTGTAAGAATGAGAGAACTCTACTTTCTCCAGTATGTCTTGCTCACAATGAATTATTCTTCAGGATGTTTCTCTGTTTATTATTAGACAGATTAAAATTTTTTTTTTCCTCTCATGTTAGGAACAGTGTTTGATTTTAAAAGCCTTTTACTGACCCTGGGGCTTGTTAAATGAGCAGCTGGTTCTCCCCAGGAGAATGAGTTATTTTGCCCACCTTTATAAAGCATGTTGATAATCTGTGTGACATTTTTTTCAGTCTTAGGTAATTTAATTTGTTTGTTTTGTAAAGTATTGAGTGATCCCTCCAATCCCAGACTATGATTGGGGGTGTCTGATTGTCTGTGTAGGGTTTACAAATTCGTCATCTCATTTGGTTGGCATATTGATTTACTTGTGCCAGTATTCAAATCTAGGACATGATAGATAGCTGTATAACGATCAAATCTATTAATTTTAATTTTCTTGGAGAACAATCATATTTCGGTCAGGTTGCAAAACCCACTTGATTGCAAAATCAGTAATTGGAAACTCCCAATCTCTTTTGTGTGTTTATTGTGAGTCATGGAGCTTTTCCTTTTTTTCAGGTAGGTGGATGCTGAATTTATTTAACTATGATTTGAATTTATTTGTTCTGTTTACTGTTATTATTTATGAAACACTATTTTTAAATTCCTTAATGCTAGGAAAATAAGACATTCATAGAATGAACAAGGAAGTTAAAGGTGAGAGCCTGCAATCTTCTACAGGACTGTAATTCTTATTTTACTACTATAACTTTGAGGGGCTGTTTTAAAATTGGCAAGAAAACTTTATATAATATGTTCAGTGAGATTCAGTTGTAATGTAATCTGTTTTTATCTCTTTATAGATAACCAGGAAATGAAATCAAGGATATTGGTAAGATTAAAAGAAATCTATACTATGTTTTTATACCAGCCAGAGCCAGTTAGAAAACAGACTGAGAAATAAGACCCATTTATAATAGAAGCAATAAATATTAAGAGTCCAGAGTTAATTACCAAGTACTGTGTAAAGTTGATTATGATGAAAAACTGAAATTCTGAGAGACATAGAAGTATTGAATAAACAGAGCCATATTTTTTTCTTTTTTAATTTTTTTCAGTTATTTTTATTGATGTATAGTTGATCTACAGTATTATATAGTTACAGGTATATAATGTAGTGATTCACAGTTTTTTAAAGGTTATATTCCATTTATAGTTATTAAAATATTGGCTATATTTCCCATGTTGTGTAATATATCCTTGTAGCTTTTTTTGTCTGTAATAGTTTATACCTCTTAAATCTCTACCACTGTATTGCCCGTCTCCTCTTCCTTCTTCCCCACTGGTAACCCCTAGTTTGTGGAGAGCCATATTTTATTCTTGAATGTCAGTTTGTCCAAGATTAAACTATAAGTTCAGTGCAATCTCAGAATATTAATCAGATTTTTTTTTCCTGGCAGAGTGGGGGGATTTAAGAAAGTCAAGAATTTATCTAAAATAATAAGTCAGTGGGAATAGCCAGGAGCTTTCTGAAAGAGAATAGTAAGCAGGCACTTGCTCCAATCGACTTAAAAAAAAAACATACAACATGACTGTTGTAAGTTTAAGTTTTATTCAGGGTTTTACTCAGCATTATAGCTCAGGAGACAGCCACTCAGCTGTGGAGTAACTGTCCCAAAGAGGTAGAGGAGAGACCAGTTTATGTGGGTTTTTTTTTTTGGCTAGGAAATTCACACAGTCAAGCATACATCTTGGTAAGAGATGACTGCTGATCACAAAGAACAGATATCTCAAGATAGTGATTTTAGTGCTTTTCTATTTTTTCAGCTCTTGCCTACAAAGAGGCAAGAATCTGGGGTTGTTGAAATTCTTCCTGAGATACCCGTCTGACTGTCTAAGGGCCTGTTTATCCAAAGCACTGAGTGCCTCATCCTGCCTTTCATCCTGGACTCCTTTCAGGGTGCTCGGTCGGTGGGCAGCTGCAGTGGGTTCCCATTTAACCCTTGTAGAACTGGGTGGGGAGCAGTGCTCTTTGTTCTTCTTTATTCACACTCCTTTAGGCACTCAAACACATTACAAAGCCACAGTAACAGTGTGGTTCTGGTACAGTAGTATGCAGACAGATAATGGGTACATAGTGGGGTTTGACACAAGATGAATGAAACCTTTCAAATGTGTGGGAACGAAATGGATTATTCAGTAAAAGATACTGGGCCAGTTGGTTGGCCGTCAGGAGGAACACAAGGCTAGATCTCACTGCTTCCCCCTAAGCAGATTCTAGTAATGATTGATCAAACATGTCAATGTAAAAATTCGAGTTGTAAAAGTGCTGGAAGAAGATACGTGTTTATCATCTTCAGTTGGTGAGTATCTTGCTAAGCATGATGTGAAACTTTAAAAGGAAGCTTAAGACCTCAAAAAAATAAAACCCCCAAAACAAGGATGGGAAAAGAAAAAATCTATTAGGAAAAAATGTTTTCAACATAACTACATGACAGGATTGATGTAATGTTTCTAAAATAAAGAAGAGCTTTTAAATTAATTTTTAAAAGTCAGGGTTGACTCCAAAGGAACAGGTGGGAAACATGAGCAGTCTGCAGAAGAGGAAATGCACATGACCAGGTAGCGTTTGGAAATATGGCAGCCCTACTAGTGGTTCTTCTCTTGCATCGCCCGTGAGAGGATAAATTAGTACAGCTTTTCTGGAAGGCAGGTCGGTAATATGTATCAAAATGAAATGTGCAGACACTTTAGTAATCCCACTGGTTATCTTAGGAGCTAATCAGTTGTGCAAAGGGTAGATGGGCATATTCATCAGAGCATTGTCTAAAATTGAGGTTTGAAAAAAAACAACTGAGATGTGGAAACTGCTTAAATGTCTTCTGTAGGTAATTGGTTAAATAGTCAAAATCTAGGAACTCAGCATGAAGGATGATATACACTCATATTTATTGACATAAGGTTGTTTCCCCCAGATATTGGGGACTACAAAATCAGGTTGCAGAATACTAGGGTATCATCCTGGGTGTGTGTGTCTGTGTCTCTGTTGGATGTGAATGTATATACATGTCCACATAGACACTCTTTAGAAACCATTAACAAGGATTATCTCTTGGATTATAAGATTTGGGGGAGATTTTTAATAACTACAAAGATAAATAAGAAAGATGATATTGACTATAGTTTGTTGTATACTGTGTTGACATTTGAGTAAGAGCACTAGAATGTGGCCAAAAGGTATTAACATGCATATGATTTTTAGGTGATTAAGGCTGCAGAAGACAGTGCCTTGCAGTATATGAACTTCATGAATGTCATCTTTGCAGCACAGAAGCAGGTGAATTGAGAGCCTTCTTTTTAAAGATTATTGCTTTCATAATGAGGGAATTAATTTTACTGTTTGAATGGCCTGCTTAAAGGAATAGTCTGACTGAATACTTACTAAGGGATTGCGAATCTGGAATCCATGTTTTGTACTAGTCATTTTTCTATTTTGAGTCCTGCACCCTTGAGAATCTAGTGGATCCCCAGAAGAATATGCAGTCAAACTCACTTTTGTTTATAGTTACGTGGTTTAACTACATGTGTAGTTACAACCCTGTTTAGCTCATCCTTAGACTTCAGGCTAAGAATCCTGAGTTTTATAACAGTTTGCTGCATGTGTGGCCTCAATTTCTTTGTCTTTCTGCTTTAGGGAGGTTTTAGGTAGCTCAGTGGTAAAGAACCCTCCTGCCAATGCAGAGATGCAGGTTCAATCCCCGGGTCAGGAAGATCCGCAGGAGAAGGAAATGGCAACCCACTCCACTATTCTTGCCTGAGAAATCTTACAGACAGAGGAACCTGGTGGGCTGCAGTCCATGGGGTTGCAAAAGAGTCGGACACAACTTAGCAACTAAACAACAACAATAAATATTTGATATTTTTACTTTGCAAATAACTCAAGTGTTCAGATGAGTTATCATTAATACATTTTCTTCTTTGACATGTTTAAAAAAAACTTTCTTAAAACTTCAGTTTAAAAAAAAAACAACACTTCAGTTTTGGGATATCCCTGGTGGTCCAGTGGATAGGGCTCCATGCTTCCATGGCATGAGGTATGGGTTTGATACCTGGTCAGGATACTAAGATCCTGCATGCTGTGGTGGTATGGCCAAAAAACTTTAAAAGCAAACTTCCGTTTTAACCTAAAATGCTGTTATAGTCACCTGTAACGTTTTCTGTCTTGGAGTGGCAGCATGATAGAGTGGAAAGGCCATGGACTTTGGGGACAGGCAGATTGGGGATGACAGCACTGTTGGCCCTTGGCTTTGTGACCACCTTCCAGCCAAGGCCTGGGTGTTTCACTGTAAAATGCACATCAGATATCTATCTTGCAGTGTAACCATGCATGTTAAGTGAGTCTTTTTAAGAATAGAGTCTGGCATATAGTAGGTTCTCATTATAAGGTAGTCTTCACTATTCCTGTTAATATTTTTTGAAATGTCCATTTCAGAATATTTTGATCGATGCCTGCGTGTTAGACTCCGATTCAGGACTCCTCCAACAGGTATATTTTAAATGAATGCTTGGTGGTGGTTCTGAAAGCGTGGTGAGTTCTGTTACCTGTGGTAAATGTCTCTCACCCACCAGTTTTCACACAGCTTTAGGGATTATCCCTTATGATGTGTTAGGTTAGAGCACCAGCATCTCTCTGGTTCTTTTGAAATTTTTATTTATATTCTACATAATGATCTGATTGACTTTGTAAAAGTATTAAAATTCACACAGTAGAATGAATTCAAACAGCACAGAAAAATATTTTTAAAAAAGAGTAAAAAAAAAAGAAAAATCTGTTCAAATCCTTTCATCCCGAGGTTATTGTTAATGTTAGGTGACCAGCATGATCGCTCTATACATACAGATGAAAGAGTAGATCACTAAGCAGAGAATTTTATAAAAATAGGATCCAGATCTGTGCTGTCCTTAATGGTAGCCATATGACTGTTGAGCTCTTGAAAAGAGTCTGATCTGAATTGAGAAGTATGTGAGTATACAGACTGAATTTCAAAGACTTAGGATGAAAAACAATGTATAATATCTCATTAATGATTCTTATAATGGTTACATGTTAAAATGATAATGCTTTGAATATATTGAGTTATATAAAAGATGCTACTAAAACTTTATCTCTTCATTATTCCTGTTTTATGTGGCTAGAAAATTAAAAATTACATATGTTGCTCATATTATGTTTCTCTTGGACAGCACTGTCAGATGTTACTTTTAATCAAAACATGAAAATGAGTTTTACTTTAACTAAAAAGGAAAACCAAAAAACTGGAAATAAGACTGAAGACAATACTAAACTTTTGATAAATGTTTTTTGATCACAAGGAACATTATTTCCTAAAAGATCAGTTAAAAGCATAAAATTACAGAAAACTTTTGAGTTTAGGTTACTGCTGGAGATTGACTGGGGAAGCGGGGGTACAACCAAAAAGTACCCCAGCCTCAAAAGTTCCTGTTTCTTAAGCTTGCATGGTGTTTGTTGGAATGTGAAGTGGTACAGCCTCTTTGGAAAATGATCTGAAACTTCCTCAGAAAGTTAAACATGGAATTACCAGTTGAGTCTGCAATTCCGTTCTTAAATATTTATTCAGGGAAAACGTGTCCACACAAAATACTGTCCATGAATATTCACAGTTGTGCTATTCGTAATAACCCAGAAGTGCAAACAACTCAAATGCCTATCAGTGGACGAATGGATAAACAAACTGTGGTCTATCCATGTGGTGGAATATTATTTGGTCATAAAAAGGAATTGAAGTACTGATACATGCTACAAGACTACAGTATGAATGTACTTTGAAAACCATATCCTAAGTGAAAGAAGCCAGTCATAAAAAGGCATAGCTTGTCTGATTCTATTGATGCAAAGTGTCCAGAATAGGCAAGTCCACGGAGACGGAAAGCAGATTGGTGGTTGCCAGGGGAGAGGAGGGATGAAGAGTGACTGTTAATGGGGATGTAGGGTGATAAGATGTTCTGCAGCCAGATAGCGGGGACAGTTGCACAGCTCTGTGAATGTTCTAAAAATTAGTAAATCATACATGTTAAAAGGATAGGTTTTATAGTGTGTGAATTACATCTCAAACTGTTAACTCTAAAATACAATGAGAGTGAATAAGCATGGCAAGAATAAAAATTTACCACCAGCAAACAAACAGAAAAAAAGGACTTGTAGTGTCTTATAACTGCAGGCTTCAAAGGGTGAAAGGGCATGGACCAAGGGGAAAACACAAGCTATGTGAACATCTGGAGAGGTGGCTGCAAGTTTCCAGTCTTCCTTCTCTCTGGGAAGAGACGCCCTTTTAATTTGCTGTGTCGTAGACCTGAAGAGTTGGTGGTGAGAATGACCTCCCTCTGTAAAAGCTAGTGCTCACGTGGCAGTGAGTCCTTTGTGTGTCTTACAGGCTTGTGACATCACAGGGGGACTGTACTTGAAGGTGCCCCAGATGCCTTCCCTTCTGCAGTATCTCCTGGTAAGGAAACGTCAACAGTGAACCTAATGCCTTGAGTCAAGCGAGACCCTTATTTCCTGGGGAATGAATGGGAACAAGACGGCTGACGCCTAGTAACTGGAAGAAAGGAGTGGAGGGGTGACCTAGGGAATTCCAGCTTCCATAGTCTTTGGACCCTGTCGCCCTATGCAGACTGTTTACAGCACGGTGCCTGTGTGTGGAGGTGCTCAGTAATTGCGGAATGAAAAATACACATTTCTCAACAGACGTTCAAGGGAAATCCAGTTTAGTATTCTCAGTGTTTACTGGCTGACGTCTAATATCTGTATCTTGGCTTCTGGTTGTTTTCCACCGTATTTTAAATAAAAATTTCGTGGTCATTTTTTGTTTGTTTGTTTGTTTCATGTAGTGGGTTTTTCTTCCTGATCAAGATCAGAGGTCTCAGTTAATCCTCCCACCCCCAGTTCATGTTGACTACCGGGCTGCTTGCTTCTGTCATCGAAATCTCATTGAAATCGGCTACGTCTGTTCTGTGTGCTTGTCAAGTAAGTTGGTGTACTGAGTTTTTATTTTTTACGTCTTTTTTTTGGTGGGGGGCAGGGAGCACTGTGTGGTATGTGGAACCTTAGCTAACTGACCAGGGATTGAATAGATGCCCCCTGCAGTGGAAGTGGAGTCTTAACCGTTGGACCACCAGGGAAGTCCTTACTGAGGACTGAGTCCATACTCAGTTTTTCTATGTTGGAGGGGAGTGTGCAGAAGATACCTTCAACTGTGTTGCTTCTAAATCATCCTGGTGTTTTTTTTGTTTGTTTCAATTTACAGTATTCTGCAATTTCAGCCCAATCTGTACCACATGCGAGTAAGTATCTTTTGGGGTTGTGTGGCTAGCTCTCACTTTGCAGAGATTTAGAGCACTAAAAAGTGTTTTATTTTTTTCTGTGTATTATTTCAGGACAGCCTTTAAGATTTCTCTGCCTCCTGTACTGAAGGCCAAGAAAAAGAAACTAAAAATGTCCTCATGATAATAAAAATAATTTCCCTATCACTTAGAGCTGGTTATATAAATTATATGGCAGAATCTTTGTTAGGGAAGCTCTGAAAATAATAGAGATGTGTGTAAGATAATGAGCTTTCTTACAGGAAATATTGTGAAACATCATCCTTATACTGTGCTTCTGAGGGGCTGATGTGTTTGAGGGAGTCATTCTATGCAATATACCCTAAAGTCTTCTGGCTGGTTTTTGTCCAGAAATGGGGGAAGAAAGCACAAATTTGAGACTTTTTTTTTTAATGAGATGATCATTTGTCAAAGTCTGTCCTGACTGATGGAAGGTGTCAGAACCTACCCAAGTCTAGGTCCTTACTGTGAAATGTACAGCATGAAATTTGGACCCGGTTCTGGAAAAAAGTGACTATGGAGTAATGGCATTAATCAAGATAGAACATCTTACTTGAGTCAACACTTAGCTTTGACAGTATTCATGTAAATAAACTCCTTATTTTCTCAATTGAGGTTTAACTCCATATATGACCAGATATTTATTCTTTTGTCTGACGATACATGTTGGACAGTTACCCAAATGAGAGCTTATCACTGAGTATCTCTAAAATCTGATTTTAAACGAGTATGGAAAGCAAGTGCAGTAGTCAGGAAGGAACTTTTTCTTCAAAAACAGTTGTGTGAAGAGCTTATTTGTGAAAGCCAAAGTCTGGGTTCACGAGGGGAGTTTCTCTGGGAGAATGGATTCTTTCCAGCTAAGTGTTGCCCCGCATAGAATTCATTCCTTTTTTAGAGGAGGGGGAAAGCATTAATACTGGAGAATGGTTCTCTGGAAACTTTGGGCTTAATACTGAAAACTTGTATCAATTCAAAAGAAAAATTATTTGTAATTTCAACAATAAACAACTTATTTTTCTATGTAACCTGGAAGTTACTAAAAGTCCTTTTAAATTCCAGCATAGCGTAGGAAGGGTTTTCAAGAATGGTGGACAGTTTGATTTGTTTTTAGAAAGTATACTGACAGAAACCTGTATGTGTATACAACATTATATATAAATAAGATTTTAATTTTCTTCTGATACCATCTCAAAAATTGTCTCAAATATTTAAATAATTTGGTATTTGGTTAGATTATTTCAGGTAGGTTTTATATTCTGGATTTACAATTTTGTTAACAAATATACAAAGATTTTGGTGGTCACTTTCCAAGTATTTGTTAATCTCTGAGTTTAAGAATGTCTTTTTAAAATAATATTTAATATTTTACAGCCTAAGTATAATGGAGATCACTATTTTTAAGTCTAGGAAATAAAGCATCATATATCTAAAGATGACTAAATTCAAACAAGCTTATAAGGTTTTTGTTATTACTTTTTCATTTGAAATGTGTTATGAACTGGCTTAATTCTGTTTAAATTTTAACTGTTGTGTTTATGGTTTATTTTGTATAAATTTTTATAATAAAATAATTTAAATTTTCATATTTCCCTGAGTTATTTCTTCTTACTGGTTGTTTATTTCATGCTCATGCATTTTCAGCTGTGTACTTTTTAACTGGATTTGTTCACATGTCAATTTTTTATTCAACCCTGAAGAACTTTAATTTCAATCTTGCTAAAACTATACACAAAAATATTGTTACAAATACAATTAGAGATTGGTATGAAGTTTTTAATAGAAGATTTTTTACACACCGTACGTGGATTCTGCCCGTGAATTGGTTTACTGCTCATCTGATAGCTAACAAAATGAGTGAACAGTTACTGAGTACTTACTTACTGTACATCAGGCATTAGGCTAAGCTCATTAGGTGTGTTGCCTCCTTCTCACACAACCCTGTTTGGGAGAGACTGTTACCTCCTTTAAAGATGAGGTGGGGGAAATAAAGCTGAGGAAGCCTAAGTTTAGAGAGATTAAGTGATTTTCCCGAGATCACTTGACATAGAAGGAAGGTGAAATTCAAACCATGCAGTCCAACCTCAGGCCCTGCACCTGTAAGTCACTGAGCTATGATAACCCTTGCGATCCTTTGAGGCTACTGAGATAAGAAAAATGAATTTTTTTTCCCAGGCAGCATTTTGGTAATTTTGCATCTGTTCTAATGGTGCTAAAACTTCGTGTGTGTAGTTTGAGAAGACCTCCTTTCAGAGATCTGAGAGCTCTATGCGGTGGTGGTTCAGTCGCGAACTCCAGTCCCACTCTGCAACCCCGCGGACTGCAGCACGCCAGGCTTCCCTATCCTTCACTGTCTAGAAACAAACAAAACCTCTGAAAAAAGGAGAATAATAAAAACAATCCAACAAAACAATTACAGCACTGCAACATCACCCCCTTTTTGTCCCTCCCCCCAAATTCTCATAAAAATCAAGTTTATTAAGTTGCTTGTTTAGAACCCAGTGCCTGCGGCATCGCATTTGCATTAACTCCAGAATGATTGAATTAACTCCATGTTGGAGAAACTCGGGGTTTTAAACTAGACGCGGACTCCTACTTTTTCGTGAGCCTTTACATGGAGTAAAGGAGAAGGCAATGGCACCCCACTCCAGTACTCTTGCCTGGAAAATCCCATGGACGGAGGAGCCTGGTAGGCTGCAGTCCACGGGGTCGCGAAGAGTCAGACATGACTGAGCGACTTCACTTTCACTTTTCACTTACATGTATTGGAGAAGGAAATGGCAGCCCACTCCAGTGTTCTTGCCTGGAGAATCCCAGGGATGGGGGAGCCTGGTGGGCTGCCATCTATGGGGTCGCACAGAGTCGGAAACGACTGAAGTGACTTAGCATTACATGGAGTGATGCAACTAGAAGGACCTAAGGCCTGTGGCAGGGCTAGGCTGCTGCGGATGGGTTTGAGGGCGGGCTCTCTCTGCTGTTGGTCCAATCACGGCTCGTCTTTCGTCAGGCCGGCGGCCGATTGGTGGTTGCCATAGCTCCAGGCGTTGGCTTGACAAGATGGTGGCGGCAAGGCCGCCCGGGCATAGCTTCCGAGTCCCCGCGCTTCCAGTCTTCTAAGGCGGGGGCAGCCCTGTTGTGCAGGCCCGGCGAGCCCCCAGGCATGCGTTTGTCGCCGCCGGTCCCTTTGCTTTTGGGACTCCTCCTTCTGCAGGGCGTCTTGAGGCCGCTGAGGGGAGATCTGGGTATGTAAGGCGGGGCAGGGGCCTGCAGGACGGGGATGAGGGAGAGGACGAGTCTTGAGGCCAAATCTGGGACTGCCGCCAGAGCTGCGGAAGACACCGCCAAAGAAAGCCACCACCCAGTGTAGGCAGGGGTTCTGCAACTATTAACTCCTCTCTGTCCCTTTCTTCCCGCCTAGTTTTCATTCCTTCTGTCATCCGCATGTCCGGCCCTGTGGTCAGCGCGTCCCTGGTCGGAGGCACCGAGGATGTGACCGTGTCCCTGACACAGCTGCGGGACGAGATGGGTAAAGAGTCTGACCTTTCCTTTGGGGAGGGAAGAGGTTGGGCCAGCTTCAGGCCGCCCAAGAAGCCTGGCCAGGTGGCATCCTCTGAGTCCCTTGGCGCTGTCCCCTGCAAAGTCGGGATGGGGGCTGCTGCTGTGGACCAGAGAACTAACAGACAGGGTGAGTAAAAGAAAGCTTGAAATTACAAGTTAGCATTCACTGAGCTATCCCATGTACTTAAATACATCACCTCATTTTCCTAATAAGAACAGTAATGTCTTTTAATTCTGTTTAACAAATGAAGACACTGAAGTTCAGAGAGGTTGTCACTGGTCGAAAGTCACACAGCTTGTAAAGAGTCCAATCCTAGGCTTGGAAAGGTGTTCCATCCTAGGAAACCTGACTCAAGAGTGCAGTACCTTGGTAGCTGGGCAATACTCTCTTGTGTTCCAATCTCTTCTGTAGGTTTATTGCCAGTTCCCACCTGTGGCGAGCTGAACAATGAGACAGGAGACTGGAGTTTGACTGTCACCCCCACTGTGGTAAGGCCAGAGGTGGGAACCTTCTCAGTAGCATCTGCGGAGTCCTGCATCTGGTGCTCCTGCAGTGTTGTTTTCTCTCTCTCTCTCTCTTTTTGACTGTGCCCAGCAGCTTATCGGGTCTTAGTTCCCTGATCAGGGATTGATTGAACTTGGACCAAGGCAGTGAAAGCGCCGAGTCCTAACCACTGAACCGCCAGGGAACTTCCCCTGCGATGTTCTTTTAATCAGACAAGATAGAACTTAGTGCTTGGAACCACCATGAAACTGTGGGCTATCTGATCCTGTAGGTACTCATCCAGCCCAGAGGTTCTTGGATGAGTTTCAAGAAGCTTGTGAGGGAATTCCCTGGTGGTCCCATGGTTAGAACAACATGCTGTCACTGCCAAGGGCCCAGGTTCATTCCCAGGTTGGGGAACTAAGATCTCACAAGCTGCATGGCACAGCCAAAAAAAAAAAAAAGCTGTGAACTCTCTAAAATTGTGTATAAAGTTTTGTATGTGTGCATTTTTTTCTGATGAGAGGCTTGCCAGCTTCTGTCAGATTATCAAATGAATCTGTGACTCAAAAGAGCTTCATGAATTGCTGGTCTCACCCAACTCTGGGCTTATGTGTAAGGACACTCAAGCCTGGAGAGATGAAATGTTTTCCACTTAATAGATATTTCATTGAGTGTCTAGTATCTGCAAAACATCAACTCCGAACATAAAAGACGAAACACACTTTGCTTGCACCCCAGGAACCAGAGCCTGTTTCCGTGGACTTTTATTTATGTGTATTTAATCTGCCAGTAGGATAATAAAAGTGCCAGACAAATACCTTTATCAGACCTGTGTTTAGCTTTCTCTAAACAGAAAAAGGGCTTTCCAGGTGGCTCAGTGGTAAAGAATCCACCTGCCAATGCAGGAGACCTGGGCTCAGTCCCGGGGTCGGGAAGATCCCCTAGAGAAGGAAATGGCAACCCACTCCAGTATTCTTGCCTGGAGAATCCCATGGACAGAGAATCCTGCCAGGCTACAGTCCATGGAGTCACAAGTTGGACACGACTTGGTGACCAAACAACAAGCAGGCACAAGTTGCTTGCTTGTATGTTCAGCTGAGGATTAGGAATCAGGGCTTGTGTACTGCAGTAGGTTTACAGGGTAAAATTGAGCAGAATGATGTCATCCTTGGGTCCAGTTTGCCTTTTGTAAGATGAATGGAGGCAGATTGAGCTTACTTAATCTTATGTGTTCTTATAGATGCCGTTTTGAGTCACCATATAAAGTACAGTGATATTTTCCTTTCAGAATTCGTTGGAAGTGACTGTGAGGTTGAAGAGGGATCTGCAGTCATGTTCCTCTAATGGGACAGATCCCTTCCTGGAGGCCCCGTGTATTGTCCAGGCTCTTCTTGTTTCAGCCTTTCATAATACATCCTGTTCAGCACATCTGCTCATTCATGTGGAAATTTATGCCAACTCCTCTCTGGGCCAAAATGCATCAGGCAAGTGAAATCTCTGACTATCAAAATGTTTACTGCAGACGTTTGAATGTAAGTGTGTGCCATGCAGTTTGTGTGCTTTGCTTGTGAGTCTGTCTTGCTTTCCTAAACTTATTTTTCTTTTGTTTAATTTTCTTATTTTAAAAGTTTCCAGGGAATTCCCTGGTGGTCCAATGATTTAGGGCTCCTCACTTTGAACTCAAGGGGCATGGGTTCGATCCCTGGTTGGGGAATTAAGATCCCATCAGCCACACAGCATGGCCAAAAAAGAAACCTGAGAGGAGGGCTTAATAGTAGCTATACCACTCAGAGCAGCAACTTTTTTTTCTTTTAAAAAATATGCTTAAATATAGTTAGGTATATTTCAGAATGTCCTTGTACAAATAGCCAAACTTAGGAAAATTAGAGTCTGTATATATTGGTAATTATGAGATGTCCACTCTGACCCCATGAAGGTATGAAAAATTTTGCACCCAGTCAGACAGAGATCAGAACAAGAAAAAGGATGGAAGGACAGCCAGGAGGTAAGCGGTATGCTTGGTAACAAGGAAGCTAGCCAACAATGTGGGAGGCATATAGATAGATTCACAAATATCTATCTATATATCACATAGTAAAACCCTATTCTAAAGTGCCTTGCTTATGTCTCATGGATTTGATTATACTGAGGATCAAACCCTTACCCTTGTGACATGGTCTCTTATTTGGACTTTCTTGTTCTTGATACCACTGACATACTAGGGTTCTACTATATTATAGAGTAGAATATATAATAGTTGTTCTCTAGAAGCTTCAGTTATCCTCTCATTGAAGTTGACTGATACATAGAGTTTACACAAATAGTCACGTACATAGCTTTCCAACTATTAGTCTCTGGATTCTGAATTAGGAGGCTAAAATGTAATATAACATATTCCTTTTCCAATCAGTGTGAAAATTACTAATTTCCCCCACACTTGAACCAGAATCAGGATGTGAAAATTTGCATTCACAGTGTGATGGGACTTGAGGTTGAGTGTGTAGCTCAGTTAAATGAGATCTTGTGGTCAGATGGCTTCCAGATAAACTGCAGTGTCACCGTGGCTTCAGATTTTTTTTTTTTAGTTGTGGTATAGTTCCTTTACAAGGTTGTACAACAAAGTGCATTAGCTATGTGTAGAGATACAACCCCCTTCTCTTGGGTCTCCCTTCCCACTCATCTAGTCGCCACAGAGCGCCGAGCTGAGCTCCCTGTGCTTTGTAGCAGGTTCCCACTAGCTATCAGTTTTACACGTGGCAGTGCGCATACCCACTCCCAGTCTCCCGGTTCCCCCACCTTCCATGTCCACACATGTGTTCCCTTCGTCTTCGTCTCTGTTTCTGCCCTGAAAATAGGTTCATCTGTATCATTTTTCAAGATTCTACATACATGCGTTCATATACAATATTTGTTTCTCTCTTTATGACTTACTTCACTCTGTATGACAGACTCTTGGTCTACCCGCGTTACTGCAAATGACCCCATTTTGTTCTTTTTATGTCTTGAGTAATATTTCATTGTCTATACGTACCACATCATCTGTCAATGGACATTTAGGTCATGGCTTCAGGTTTATCCGTTGAAAGAGGTAATGAATTTGGAGGAGTAAATGCTTACAATCAGTCTGTGTTATGAAAGGAGTTGTGCAGTGTATTGAAAAATCAGTGCATTGCATTTGGCTTAACTTGCAAATCTTAGTGACTTGATCATCTTCAAGATCAACTGTGACTTCTTCAGTTTGTATAACTAGGACATTCTCTTCTATTTGGGTTTTTGTTGGAGGAGTAGATACAGGCCTCAGTAGATATAGCCCATCTCAGGGATACCTTCATGTGGAATACTGGTAACGGTGATTTGTAATACAACTCAGCTTTCTCTGAGTGAAAATGTGGCCATGTCTCATCAGTGTTTCACAGCTGAACTTCTCTGTTGTTTGTACTTTTCAGAAAATGTGACTGTCGTTCCTAACCAGGTGTATCAGCCCCTTGGTCCTTGCCCTTGCAATTTGACAGCGGGGGCCTGTGACATTCGCTGCTGCTGTGACCAGGTATGGTCTTTCTGATTATTGGGTGCAAAAACTGTGGTACCTGATAGCATGCGGAGGGCACCAGCAGTTCCCCATCAACAGCTTTGTAGTGCGTGGTCTTTCAAAAGCTGAGATTGTATGTCCTGTTTTCCAGTTGAGTATTTTCTTATCTAGCCTTTTCAGCCTAGTTTGTGGACAAAGGACTTTCCAGGTGACGGTAGTGGTAGAGAATCCACCTGCCAGTGCAGGAGATACAAGGACACTGGTTCAGTCCCTGGATCGGGAAGATCCCCTGGCATAGGAAATGGCAACCCACTCCAGTATTCTTGCCTGGAAAGTTCCATGGACAGAGGAGCTTGGTAGGCTACAGTTCATGGAGCTGCAGAGTTGGACATGACCGAGTGACTAAGCAGCAATTATGGCCAAAAAAAATGTCTGTTTGGATAAAGTCCTGATTGTGATGATACCGAGAGGATGATTTTAATGTCTTACTTGGAAGCCTTTAAGAAAATATAAAAAGGAGAGAAAAATAAGTGATTTTTTAAGTGTTTTTTTTTTTTTTTAGTAAATTCAACTATCGCAGTAATCTAATTTGAGGATGTTTCCAACAGCCCCGAAAAGAAGCCATGTGTCCATTTGCAGTCACTCTCACTCATGCCCATCATCCCCAGACTGTTTTATGTTTGTTTGTTTTCACTAGAAATTAAGTATATTTATTTATCTGGGTGTAGTTGATTTGCAAATTATGTAAATTTCAGGTGTATAACATAGTTACACTTTTTAAACGTTATACTCCGTTTATAGTTATTATTATAAAATATTGGCTGTATTCCTTGTGCTGTACAATAATACACCCTTGTAGCTTATTTATTTTATACGTAGTAGTTGGTACCTCTTCATCCCCTACACCTGTGTTGCCCCCTGCCCCATCCCCCTCCCCACTGGTGACCACTGGTTTGTTCTCTGTATCTGTGAGTCTGCTTCTTTTCTGTTATTTTCACTAGTTTGTTTTCCCAGGTCACTATTAATCTACTCTCTGTGTCTGTGGATTTGCCTCTTTTGGACATTGCATGTAAATGGAATCCGTTAGTCTGTAGGATTTGTGTCTGGCTTCTTTTTTTTTTTTTAATATTTATTCCCCTGTGCCAGGTCTTGGTTGCCTCATGTGGGGTCTAGTTCCCTGACCAGGGATTGGCCCGGGGCCCTCTGCACTGGGAGCCTGGCGTCTTAGCCACTGGACCACCAAGGAAGCCCTGTGTCTGGCGTCTTTTGCCTAGCATCATGCTTTCAAGGGTCACCTGCGCTGTGGCATGGGTTAGTGTTCCATTCCTTTTTATGGCCGAATCATCTTCTGTTGTGTGGATATATCACAGAGCGCTTAACCATTTATCAAGTGTGGACATTTAGATTGTGTTCACTTTTTGGCTACTATGAAGAATGCTTCTATGATACAAGAATATAAACCTGTATACAAGTTTTTGTTTGGATGTGTGTTTCCATTTCTTTTGGTTATGTTACCTAGGAGTGGAATTGCTTTGCCACATGGGAACTGCATGTTTAACCTTTTGGGGAACTGTTTCTCTTCTTTTTGGCTGAGCCACATAGCTTGTAGGATCTTAGTTCCCTGATTGGGGATTGAACCTGTGTCCTTGGCAATGGAAATGAGTCCTAACCCCTGGACTGCCAGGGAATTCCCTTGAGGAACTGTTTTTTCAAAGTAGCTACATCATTTCACATTCCCATCAGCACTGTATAAGGGTTGTAATTTTCCATGATGTCACCAACAATGGCTATAATAATCTTGATTACAGCCTTCCTTGAGGGTGTGAAGTGGCATTTCATTGTGATTTTGATCCATATTTCTCTAGTGGCAAATGATGTTGAACATCTTTTCAAAGGCTTATTGAATGTTTATATGTCTTCTTTGAAGAAATGTCTGTTGAGACCCTTTGGCCAGTTTTTAATTAGGTTGTCTTTTTGTTGTTTAATTTTGTTGTTAAATTAAATTGTCTTTTTGTTTTTAAAGTTCACTATGCACTCTGGATTCTAGTCACTTATCAGATATATGATATGCCAAAAACTTCTCCTACTTGTCTAGGAAGTCCGTTTTCCTGTTGGTGTTCTTTGAAGCCCAAAAGTTTTAATTCGATAAAGTCCAGTTTATCAATTTTTTTCTTCCAGTTTTTAATTCAGTTCAGTTGCTCACTTGTGTCTGACTCTTTGCGACCCCATGGACTGCAGCATGCCAGGCTTCCCTGTCCATCGCCAACTTCTGGAGTTTATTCAAACTCATGTCCATTGAGTCGGTGATTCCATCCAACCATCTCATCCTCTGTTGTTCCCTTCTCCTGCCTTCAGTCTTTCCCAGCATCAGGGTCTTTTCAAATAAGTCAGTTCTTCGCATCAGGTGGCCAAAGAATTAGAGTTTCAGCTTCATCATCAGTCCTTCCAATGACTATTCAGGACTGATTTCCTTTAGGATGGACTTGTTGGATCTCCTTGCAGTCCAAGGGACTCTCAAATGTTCTCCAACACCACAGTTCAAAAGCATCAATTCTTCGGTGCTCAGCTTTCTTAATAGGTCCAACTCTCACATCCATACATGACTATTGGAAAAACCATAGCTTTGACTAGATGGACCTTTGTTGGCAGTTTTATTGTGATATAATTGACACAGTCACTGTACGAGTTTAAGGTTTGAAGTATGGTTATTTGACTTCCATACATTATGAAGCGGTATCGCAATAAGTTTGGTGAACATTCATCATCTCGTATAGACACAAAATTAAAGAAATAGATGGAGGAGGAAGTGGCAACCGACTCCAGTATTCTTGCCGGGAAAATCCTATGGACAGAGGAGCCTGGCAGCCTACAGTCCATGGGGTCGCAAAGAGTCAGGCATGACTGAGTGACTGTACACATTCACATGCATTCTAGAATCCAGTACAGACCCATTTAGATATGTGTATATATGCCTATGGTGTAGGTGAGGAACTTTCATTCGTGTTACAGTTTACAGAATGCATGGTTTAAAATAGATTTCTAGAACTTAAAAATATTTTTAAATCAATTTGGAGAGGATTTAGTGTTCTGAAAACAAAACATATTTTTTTCTCTCTTAACCTTGAACTACTTGAACTCTATGGTTTTCCAGTTCATTTACCATTTTGAGGAATGTGGCCTATACACACTGCTATATCTAAAAAGGATAACCAACAAAGACCTACTGCACAGCACAGGGAACTCTGCTCAATGTGATGTGACAGCCTGGATGGGAGGGGGATTTGGGGGAGAACAGATACATATTTATGTATGGCTGAGCCCCTTGGCTGTCCACCTAAAACTATCACAGCATTGTTAATCGGCTATACTCCAATATAAAATAAAAAGTTTTTTTAAAAAAGGACAAAAAGAAATAGAAAACTTTACTTGTGATGAGAACCCTTAGACTTTGCTGTCTTAGCAGCTTGCGTATATAGTGTACAGCAGTGTTAATTATATTGCTCTTGTAGATTACACCCTTAGTGTGTACTTATAAGAGGAAATTTGTACCTTTTGACCCTTTCATCTAATTCTCCCTCCCTTTATTCCAGTTTTTGGTCATTGTTGTTGCTTATGGTTTTGGTGTCATTTCTAAGAATCCATTGTCTACTCCCAGATCAAATACATATTTTTAATTTTAATTTTTTAAATTAATTTTAATTGGAGTATAGTTGTTTTACAATGTTGTGTTAGTTTCTACTGTACAACAAAGTGAATTGGCTCTATGTAGATACATATATCCCCTCCTTCTTGGATTTCCTTCCCATTTAGGTCATCACAGAGTACTGAGTAGAGTTCCCTGTGCTGTACCTGGGTTCTCATTAGTTTTCCATTTTACCCATAGTCTCAATAGTGTGTATGTCAGTGCCGATCTCCCAGTTCATCCCGCCTCTCCTTTTCCCCATTGGTGTACCTGTGTTCTCTACCTCTGTGTCTCTAGTTCTTCTTTGCAAATAGGTTCATCTGGGTCTTTTTTCTAGATTCTACATATGTGTGTTAATATATGATATTTATTTTTCTCTTTCTAACTGACTTCACTCTGCATAACAGGCTCTAGGTCCATCCGAATAAAGTGACTTCTTGATGATACCAATCGGGTCGTGATATAACAAGAATGATTCAAGGATTCTTCTGGAATTGTCCTTAGATTTCTCTGGACTAGGAATTTGAATGCTGTTGCTGTTGAGTGGCTGAGTTGTGTCCGACTCTTTGCGACCTCATGGACTGTAGCCCGCCAGGCTCCTCTGTCCATGGGATTTCCCAGGCAAGAATACTGGCGTGAGTGGTGATGCCAGTTGAAAATTCTCCACCTGTGGTCTATTTCATATTACCTTTTCTTTTTCGCATCTTATTTGTAGGCATGTCTTAGGTCCCCAGTTAAGATGTAAATTCTGTGAAGGTCCAAAGTTCCTGACTTGGAGCCTCGTAGGGAGATGACTTGCAGTGAGCGCAAACGCTCTCAGCCTGGAGGCCAGCTGTTTATTTCCTGTCTTCTCTACCACGCCCTGCTGGTCTCCAGCAGCAAGTGCATCACACTGGCCAGGAGATCCTGACAGCGGGCAGAGGGGGGATTTAATCTTCTCTGAGCTCCTCTACATCTTCTTTCCAGGAATGCTCATCAGATTTAACAGCACTGTTCAGGGAGTCCTGTTTCCCTGGTGTTTTTGGAGGAGATGTTAATCCTCCCTTTGATCAGCTCTGCTCCATACAGATGTCACGTGGAGTCCCCGACTGGTTTCCATTCCTGTGTGTGCAGCTTGCCAACTCACCCTTTCTCGGGTACTTCTACCATGGTTCCATGTAAGTGTCTGAAGGGCTGTCCGGGAGAGGGGTGCACACCCAGATGGCCCTGGAATGTGGCCATGTCCTGGGGACCTCTCCAAAGGCTCCATTCAATCCCTCCATTCTAGATTCAGTTCTAGGTTTCACATAGTAAGTTTATTTTGTGTTAAGTATTTGAAAGAGCTGGTTGTTGTTCAGTCGCTAAGTCATGTCCAACTCTTTGCGACCCCATGAACTGTAACATGCCAGGCTTCCTTGTCCTTTACTATCTCCCAGAGTTTGCTCAAACTCATGTCCATTGAGTTGATGATGCCATCCAGCCATCTCATCATCTGTCGCTCCTTTCTCCTTCTGCCCTCAATCTTTCCCAGCATCAGGGTCTTTTCCAGTGAGTCGGCTCTTTACCTCAGGTGGCCAAAGTACTGGAGCTTTAGCTTCAGCAGTAGTCCTTCCAATGGATATATAGGGCTGGTTTCCTTTAGGATTGACTGGATTGATCTCCTTGCAGTCCAAGGGACTCTCAAGAGTCTTTTCTAGAACCACAGTTCTAAAGCATCAGTTCGTCTGTGCTTAGCCTTCTTTATGGACCAGCTCTCACATCCGTACATGACTACTGAAAAAAACCATAGCTTTGACTATAGGGACCTTTGTTGGCAAAGTCATGTCTCTAGGTTTGTCACATCTTTCCTTCCAAGGAACAAGCATCTTTTAATTTCATGGCTACAGTCACTATCCACAGTGATTTTGGAGCCCTCATTGAAAAGAAATTGATACCACAAATGGTTAATAGCAATTCTCTGGGTTGGAAAGAGTGATGGGCTCGTGGGGGGCTTTAACTTTTTGTCCTTTACATTTCTGTCTTGTTGACATTTTAAAGCAACTTTATTATTAGCACTGAAGTAAAACTCATGGAACATAAATTAACCGTTAACTACTTTAAAATGCACAGGTCAGTGGCATTTAGTACAAATATTATTTTGATAATTAAAAAAGCAGAGAAAAAATGTAAAACAATTGCTTTTATCATGTTAATGGTGGTTTCTCTCATCGATTTGCAGTTCCTCTGGACTTCAAGTTTCCTTTGACATGTATTTGCATACTGATCTAAAAGACTTTTCAGACTTTGGTTACAAACAAGGAGACCCCGTTATGACAGTAGATAAGGCATATTTTACTATTCCACAGGTAATCCTTTCAGTTTTAATATGCCAGAAGCTTTTTCTCACTTTCCCCTTCCTCTTACTAATTTAAGTCATGTTATTCTAAAAAAAAAAAATCTCTTCCTGAATTACGTATTTTTCTCCTATGGACTTTTCAGGCACTTAGCCATTTAAGGTCTCTGCATTGTGTTTTTTTCTGTTGATAGTCACTCTTAAATCAATCTGTCTTTGCTAAATCTCAGAGTGAACTTACTAAATAAAACCAAAAGACCGTCTAGAAGTTTCCATGGAAGTAACTATTGTTTCTCACTTGTATTAGTTTAACAGGCAATTTCTAGTAAGCCATAAATACTTTTAAAATTTTATTTATTTTTTATTGAAGTATATTTGACTTATGGTGTTGTGTTAATTAAATATTTAACAGAATTTTGAAAAATATTTTAAGACTTGAGTTTTATGTGAAATCTTACCTTTATTAAGTTCAAAATTATGAGGAAAAAGTATTTATGGGAAGATGACATGGGAGGCTAAACTGTTTCTCTTTACTATCCATATGAATCCGTTCTTATGGCTTTAACAAAAATGCATTTGTAATGAGGGAGAGAAAATGAAGTTGAGGGACCCTCCCTGGCAGTCCAGTGGTTAAAACTCTGTGCTTCCACTGCAGGGGACACGGGTTCCCTCCCTGGCCGGGGGAACTAAGATCCTGTATGCTGCCTGGAATGGCCAAAAAGTGAAAAAACAAAAGACAACAACAGAAAAGAAACTGAAGCTGAATGTAATCATGTTTCTGCAAAGTAAATGATGCAAAGCAGGGAATTTTCTTTAGAAACTGTACTTACTGTGACCCTGCAGCCAGTGGCTTCCGGAGTTTGATTAGCAAGTCAAGTAGATACTCTGCTCAAGTCAGTTAACTAGTGAATGCCGTAGCCTTTGTTGGAGCTAACCCAGCAGTAGAAGCAGGCTGCAGAAAGGATGCTTTTCCAAGATACTGATCTCTTTTTTCTATGATCAGAAAGGAGGTCATAAATATGTCGGCATTCCCCCCTTGCCCTCAGGTGTCCCTGGCTGGGCAGTGCCTCTACAACGCTCCTGTGGCTTTCCTGCAAAATTTTGATGTTCAGTGTGTTACTAGCCTGGAGGAGTACCTAGAACGAGATGGAATTACCAGTGCAAAGATAAAGAATGGTGCTATGGGAGGTAAGTTATGTCCATTTGAGCATGGACCTTAGATGCCAGTTAGATGCCAAGAATAGCAGGTTGTTTGATGGCGTTTGGGGAGTGGAGGGGAGCTGAGTAGTTGGCGCACAGGGCAGGCATAGGCACTGTATTTGTTTGGCAAACTTCCATTTTCGTAGGTAAATGTGAACATGTGAGGTTCATGTACTCCTGTGGAAGTTCATTTATGTGTGTTTTTTCAGGCATAGTTACACCGAAAGTAATCTACGAGGAAGCAACTGACTTAGACAGATTCATCACCAATACAGGTATTTTAATGTTATACTTTTATACCATTTCTATGGGAATGTATATAATTTCTCACAAGGAATATATACAGTAAGTCCCTATATACAAACCTTCAAGTTTCGAACTTTGCAAGATGCAAACACGTGTTCCGCCACCATCAGGCCTGAGTGAAATTTCATCTTGTCCTTTGTCTCCTATTGCTGACGATACTATAGCTCTACCATCTCCCAGCTCCTCTCCCTCCTCGCCTCTACACTCGATGCCAGCCCCTGTATGCCAGTTCTGGTACTGTACTTTTCAAGGTCCTGTACTGAAGGATTAGAAATGTTTTCTTCATTGTTTGTGTTTGTTTTTAATGTATTATTTGTGTGAAAACTATTATTAACCTATCACAGTACAGTACTATAGAGCCAATTGCATCAGTTGGGTACCTAGGCTAACCGTGTTGGACTTATGAACATGCTCTTGGAATGGAACTCGTTCGTATGCAAGAGACTTACCGTAGTCCCAGAGTAGAACATATTTTCATTAAGAATTTTAGGAGATTTGTAGTTGTTAGAGAAATATCCCACTAGTATTTTGCTTTTTCCTTGTTCTATCTTGACTTACTGTGGAGTAACATCTGTGACCTTGAACCCAATCCTTCTCAGTCCTGGATTATGTGGGTTCCAGGGTCCCTCCTTGTTCTCTGGGTATGTGGGCTTTTTCTTAAGTGTTTTTCAGAGAGTTAAAGGTTCTTTAGGACCCAGCATTTTCACTTCTTGCTTGCTTTTCTTTTTCCAGTCATTAAACTCTGTGATTGTAATGCAGCCAACTGAAGTACATAGAATTTGGCCAATATTACCAGGACTTTTGTTTTTCCATGAAGGATGCTACGTGTGTTTCTTTTCAATTTGTTATAATTCTTGGAACTTACTCTTTCCTTCCATCAGCTATTAGTACAATATAGTAGTGAACTAGACACCAGGCCCCTGCTCTTAAAGAGCTGACATTCTGTAATCTTTGCTTTAACAGATGTAATCTTTACCAGATGTAATCTTTCTGTAATCTTGCATTTCACAGATACTCTTCCAAGCCCGTGCTCTGCACTAGGCTGTGAGCTGGGTACCAGGGAGGCTGAAATAGAGGAAAGGGACAGGGACTTTCCTGGTGGTCCAGTGGTTAAGACTCCATGCTCCCAATGCAGGGGGCCCAGATTTGATCCTTGGTCAGGGGGCTATGTCCCACATGGTGCAACTAAGAGTTCCCATGCCACACCTCAGACCCAAAGCAGCCAAATACATGAATAAATAAAAAGTAAATATTTTTTAAAAAGGGAAGGGATGGAGCTCACTCAGTTTATTGGGATGGTGTGGAAAGAGGAGGTAGCTAATGCTGACTTGGGTGGAGATCTGAGGATGGCTTCTTGAGGAGGTGATGACCCTGCTGTGTAAAGGAATTGGGTCTGCAGGGCAGGGATGGGGGTGGGGGATGGCCACCCAGGCAGAGGGAACTGCCAATAATAGGCTTGAACCCTTAAAGGAAGGTCTTTAATATTTTTATTTTTAGGTCTTTAATTTATGAAAGTACTCTCTTATTTCCAGAAACACTTTTAAGTACTGGACCAGCCCCCAGGAACGTGAACGTGGAAGAACATTATATTTTCAGGTGGAATAATAATACAATCAGCGAAATAAACGTCAGAATTATCAGGGCAGAAATTAATGCCCAGCAGAAAGGTAACTTTGTGAAGGGCAGCGAGAATGCTTTTAATTTAAAGCGTTTTTTTCTTTCTTCACGGTTCTCATAATTATACCAGATAAACTAATTCAGACCTGTTTTTCTTATTTGTGTTTATGATTTAATCAGAAAACAGTGGAGTTTTGTTTTTTTTTTTTTGCCTGTTGAAATGCAATTATAAGGTAAAGAAAACAACACTATGGTGGATAATTTCTTAGTAAATTGGTGACATTATGTTTTTATTTTATTTCTAGGAATCATGACACAGAGATTTACAGTGAAATTTTTAAGCTATAACAGTGGTAATGAACAGGAATGGTCTGGAAACCCAGGTGAGAGTGCATATCAATCACTGATCTTACAAACACATTTTAGTTCAACACTCCTGTGGTATAATGATGATTGTAAATAATTGTTTCCAATTTTAGTTTGTGACTCTGACCTTTCTTTTTTTCTCTTGTGACACTGTATTCTTTTCCTGCTAACAGCTTACTTTTTTTTCATAAAGTGTTATATATAGTCTGAGTTGTAAAGCTAAAACAGTCTTTCTCTTTAGCTACTGGTCTTTTTTTAAATGAAATAATGTATTTGATTGATGTATAGTTGATTTACACTGTTGTGTTAGTTTCAGATATATAGCACAGTGACCCAGTTATACACACGTGGATATACTCCCCCTCGTATTCCTTCCCTCTATGGTCTATCACGAGACACTGAATACAGATCCCTGTGATACACAGTAGGTCCCCACTGTTTATCTGTTTTATGTATACAATCATTTGTATCTCTTAATCTCAAACTCCTAATTCCTCCCTCCCTCCCTCTTTTTTTTTTTTGGTGGGGGAGGTGGGAGGCTGTGCTCCACAGCCTCTGAGATCCTCACTCCCTGACCAGGGATTGAACCTGGGCTTCAGCAGTGACAGTGTGGAGTGCTAAACTTGATCACCAGGGAACTCCATTACTGTTCTTCAGCATGCAGTAATTAATCACGAAGGAACAACATTTTTAAACTTTTAGAGAATTCCCTTACTATTCTTCAGCACGCAGTAATTAATCACGAAGGAACAACATTTTTAAACTTTTAGTAACTTTTTGCTTTGCATGATCTTCAATATTTATGTATACTGATTTAATTATACACAATTCTGTATATATATATATTTTTTTCTTTTAAATAGGCTTTTAATGTTAGGGTTTATTGTTGGCTTCTAAGAGCAGACTCTGGTTAAGTCAAGGTACAGTACAGAAGTTATGTAAAATCAGTATGGAAGTTCAGTGTTGCTTTTCCTACTCAGTGATTTTGAAGAAATGAAGTAGTTCTAGTGTGATTTTTTTTTCTTTATTTTCTAAACTGCATGCCTATGGCCGCCTAAGGCATTCCTCTGTGTATTTATTGGCTACTACAGTATTTCGAGAAGTGTTTGGGACATTTCTTTAAATTATGTACAACCCAAAATGTTGATGTTTTGTATGGATCACAAGTGCAGCATTCCTTAATTATTTCTGTTATAAGTGACAATTGTTATTTAAAGAATGGCATATGTACTGCATGAAAACATTATGACCTTTTTCTCTTAGTTTATATAAACTCCAAGTTAACTGAGGGGGAAAAAAAAGAGACCAGGCTCCTGAAATTTAAGAATTTTTATGTCACGAAAAAAAAGAGACCAGGCTCCTGAAATTTAAGAATTTTTATGTCACTGACTTAATTTGACAAGATTTCTGAGAAAACCTGTCAGAATATATGAGAAATGTTGATGCTCTCGTCAACAAAGAATACATCAAGAGCCAGAACCAATCAGGCAGAGACGCAGCTTGTATATAGAGAGACAGTGTCTCTCTAGTACTTTCTGAGGCTGGATGGGGTTTTTTGAGGACTATCTGACATGGGCCCTGTTCTCAGGGACTCTCTTCTTTGGAGCTGACGGTGCTAAGTCACAGGAAACAACAGTGAACGACCCAAGATAATTAACAAACGAGGTCGGTTACTAGGGTCAGTTGCTCCAGGATTCAGAGGAGCAGAATGTTGACCATTTGCCCAGACTGCATCACTAAGGAACAGTGTTGAATGTCCAGCACGTGCTAGGTTTTGTTTTGTTTTTTAAAAAATATTTATTTATTTATCTGGGTGTATTGGGTTGATATGTGGGATCTAGTTTCCCTGAGGCGTGTGGGATCCCGACCAGGGTTCAAACCCAAGGCCCCTGCGTTGGAAGGTGGATTCTTAACCACTGGACCACCAGGAAAGTCTGCATGCCAGGTTTTGCTCCTAGGCTGGAGGAAAAGTCAGAACCCTGCCCTGTGTTTCCACTGTGGGCTGCGTGGAGGAGACTATGTCTTGAGAAGCAGATAATTGGAAAGGGTGCTGGGGATAGGAATAACCTGGGGGAAGCCAAGGAGGCAGACATGAGCATGAAGTGTACTCTGGCAGGATTAGACCCATGGCCTGAGGGGAGGCCGCTTATTGGGAAGGGTGGGGCGTAATGCTGGAAACGCAAACACCATGCAGGAACCTCGATGGTATCCCAGTTTATATAAACAAAGTGAAAGTGAAAGTCACTCAGTCGTGTCTGACTCTTTGCGACCTCATGGACTATATAGTCCATGGAATTCTCCATGGCCAGAATACTGGATTGGGTAGACTTTCCCTTCTCCAGGGGATCTTCCCAACTGAGGGATTGAGCCCAGGTCTTCCACATTGCAGACAGATACCTTACCAGCTGAGTCACAAGGGAAGACCAAGAATACTAGAGTGGGTAGCCTATCCCTTCTCTAGCGGATTTTCCCAACCCAGGAATCAAACCAGGGTCTCCTGCATTGCAGGCAGATTCTTTACCAACTGAGAACAATGCTACTGTAATATGCATTTTTGGAAGGGACATAGGAAATATGCATATGAACTGGATATGATATGATATGATTATAAGGGGTTATTATTAATCTTCTTAGAAATATTGACATCATGATGATGTAGGGAAATATCCTTAGTTTTGAGAGATGTCTGATGGAGCTTTCATGATGTGAGTTGTATGATGCCTACAACTTATTTTCAAATAGCCTTGCCCCTCTCACCCCAAATATATATGCTTTTATAATAGATAAGACAAGTATCTATTATATTTCATATTAATATAAATTAATATAGTTTGTGCTGTTTTATTGAAATTTGTGTTTTGGTGTTATAAAGCTTCTAAAAATGGGAAATATTTTATCTATCCCTAAGGAAAGATCTTTGGGGTGCACATTAGACATGTTAAGATCAGAAGAGCAGTGGGCCCTGAATGGCTCATGATCTAGCAGTCAGAGGCACTTTACAAAGGAGAGGAACACTCTGGTAATGAACAGGCCCAGGGGTTCCCTTGGACTTGAGGCGTCCATTCTAATTTTCCCTCCGGGAGCCCTGGAGAAGGAGATGGCAACCCACTCCAGTATTCTTGCCTGGAGAATTTCCTGACATAGGAGCCTGGCAGGCTACAGTCCATGGGATTGAAAAGAGTCAGACATGACTGAATGACTAACACTTACTTAAGAAGAATACAGCTAAATATTAACAGTGGTTGACTTTAGGTGGTGGCTGTATTGAGTGAGGTTCATGGTGTTACTTTTAACTTTTCTGTGCTTGTGAACTTTTTCACATTAAAAAGGTGGAAATCATAAGCTGGATTACTAGGAAATGGATGGGAATAGGAGCTAAATCAGACCTTGGGGTTGAATTAGTTTACTGGAAAAAGGCTACATGGGAAAGTTACTCTGGTTTTAAGTTTCCTTTATGAGCCCCTGTGATAAGCCGTACTAATCTCTCAGTGAGTGTTCATGAACTGGCCTGCCCAGCAGCTTATTGTTCTCCAAGGTGAGAGTTCTAAGACTGATTCCTTCCTAGTTTTCATTTCTCAGATTTCACTTTAAAAGTGTCTTCAAAAAACCACACTAACATCTGTGTTTTGGAATCTGAAAAAGAACATGTCTATAAGTGAGTCACTTTGCTGTACACCTGAAACTAACACAGCACTGTAATCAACTATACCTCAATAAAAGGGCTTCCCTTGTGGCTCAGCTGGTAAAGCACCTGCCTACAATGCGGGAGACCCAGGTTCGAGAAGGCAATGGCAACCCACTCCAGTATTCTTGCCTGGAAAATCCCGTGGACGGAGGAGCCCGGTAGGCTGCAGTCCATGGGGTTGCAAAGAGTAGGACACAACTGAACGACTTTGCTTCATACCTCAATAAAAAACGAAACAAATGAAAGGAGTTATGTTGATGTCCTTCTCTTGAGGGTATTCTGAAAAAGAACTTTGAGCGCATGTTTCCTTTCATTGTGGATTCCTTCTTTCTGTTATTTGACGAGCTAGCGCCTGTTGCATTGAAATAAACTACGAGGGAAAGATGCTCATTCTCCTGTGTTGTGTTTGTCTAGGTTACCAACTTGGCAAGCCTGTTCGAGCTCTAAGCACCAACGGGACAAATAATGTCACAACTTTACACCTTTGGTATCCTGGTAATCTGATTTGATGATATGACTAGCTGTCTGGTGAACTAGTGGAGAAGGCGATGGCACCCCACTCCAGTACTCTTGCCTGGAAAATCCCATGGACAGAGGAGCCTGGTGGGCTGCAGTCCATGGGGTCGCTAAGAGCCGGACACGACTGAGCGACTTCACTTTCACTTTTCACTTTCATGCATTGGAGAAGGAAATGGCAACCCACTCCAGTGTTCTTGCCTGGAGAATCCCAGGGACGGCGGAGCCTGGTGGGCTGCCGTCTATGGGGTCGCACAGAGTCGGACACGACTGAAGCAACTTAGCAGCAGCAGCAGCTGGTGAACTATAATTGGAAATATTGCCATATTTTGAATCTGATCGAGTAACCAATTACTTTAAAGTCTGGTGTGTTTATTTAGCCTAGGGGTGGTTGTTTTCCATGCTTCTGCAGCTTCCTTTTCTTTTTTCTTTCTGTAAAAAATGTTAACTGTTTTCGCTTGAAGTGCTGATTTTCAATAAGAGATTTAAATATGAAAGTGGCTGGAGACTCCATCGTCATTGTTGTCATTGATTAACCCAAGATGGTGCTAATCAGAGACAGGAAAATAGTTTCATTCCAAACTATGGAAAATCTTTGCATCAGTGGTAATTACCCACATGTGCCAGAAGGCATTAAATTTCAGGTTCAGAATAAACCCCTGATCCCTGTCCAGGTATTTTGATACAGAAAGAAACCTTTGTTCAGCTTTCAGAGGATTAGAGTAACAATGACCTCATTTCTAGAGAACTGGAAACTATTTCTGCTTGTTGTTCTCTGTTTTTTTTTTTAAGAAAAACTTTGAGGTAAATCTTCTACTTACTTTTGTTTTGCAAAAATAGCAAGAGAATAATCTTTTTATTTTATAGCCGGAAGGAGTTTGTGTTCGACAGCAACTCTCAAACCCATTTTATTTGGAGAAAACGTACTATCTGGGTGCCTTTTAGAAGTTGGAATTAATGAAAACTGTACTAAGCTTAGGTGAGTGTCTCACTGATGGATTTATCTACGTTTTGAGTGGTTTGCTTAAATTTAATTCACCCCCCTCCCCGCCCCCCGCACCATGAGTATTAAAGACAGCATGAAAAACTTCAGTCTGAATGAAACTTATGTGAAAGTGATAGTAAATAGTACAAACGTCATGGACTTCCCTGGTGCTCGAGTGGTTAGTAGTCCATCTGCCAATACAGGGGAAACGGGTTTGATCCCTGGTCCAGGAAGATCCCATATGCTTCGAAGCAGCTAAACCCTCAGGCCACAGCTAGTGAGCCTGTGCTCTGCAACAAGAGAAAGTCCGCATGCAGCAACAAAGACCCAGCGCGGCCAAATAATAATAAATAAATTAAAAAAACAGTACAAACTTCCAGTACAATTTAGAGTTGATTCAAACATCAGCATAAGTGCAAATAGACATTCTCGGAAGTTTCATCGGTATTTATGCAAATTTCTCTGGGAAGTTTGTTCACGTCATTGGAAACCCCACATTCCTAGAAAATCAGAGAAAGGGTTGGAGCTAAGTGTCATCGGTGATTAACATTTAAAGAATTTTTAAGCTTTGTTACATGATGTATAAAGAATTTCCCATTTAATTATCTGGGTGGGATTTGGAAATGTATGGATATTCATATGCATTCTTTTTTTTTTATTGATGCAAAATTCACACAACATAATCATTTTAACAGTTGACTGGCATTTAGTGCATTCATAATGTTGTACAACTACCACCTCTGTTTAGTACCAGCACATTTTGGTCTCTGCAACATGAAACCTATACTTTTTATTTTTTAATTAAAAAAATATATATTTATTTGGCTGCAGCAGGTCTTAGTTGCAGCATATGGGATGTAGTTCCCTGACCAAGGATCGAACTGAGGCCCCCTGTGCTGAGAGCTCAGAGCCTTAGCTGCTGAATCACCAAGAACATCCCTGAAACCTGTACCTTTGAGAAGTCACTCTCTATTCCTCCCTCCTCTCAGCTCTGGCAACAGCCAATTCACTCTCTGTCTCTATGGATTTACCTATTCTGAATATTTCATATAAATGGTCTCCAATACTTTGTGAATTTTTATATCTAACTTTTCTCACTTAGCATTCTGTTTTTGAGATATCCATGTTTGTAGCCTGTGTCAGTGCTTCATTCTTTTTCACGAATGAATCATATTCCCTTGTATGGAGAGATATATATATGTATATATGTGACATTTATTTATTCATTCCTTAGTTGATGGATATTTGAGGCATTTCCACATTTGTGGAATAGTGCGTTGTGAATTGTGTTTTGAACAGCCTTGGGTCACTTTTTGTCTGAGCGCCTGTTCTCAGCTCTTCTGGGTGTGTGCGCAGGAATGGGATGGCTGGATCATCGTGTTCGGTTCTTAAGGAGCTGCCATGTTGTTTTCCACAGAGGCTGTACCATTTTGCATTCCCACCAACAGCATAAAAGGGGTCCAGTTTCTCCACATCCTTGCCAACACTTGTTTGTTTTTTTGGCCATGCCATTCAGCAGAAGGGCTCTTAGTTCCCTGACCAAGGATTGAACCCTCACTCCCTGCAGTGGAAGCTTATAGACTTAACCACTGGACTGCCAGGGAATTCCCCCTGGCCACCACTTGTTATTTTCCAGTTTTCTGAATAATAGCCAACCTAGTAGATGTGAAATATCAATATCTGCAGATATGCAAATGACACCACCCTTATGGCAGAAAGTGAAGAGGAACTAAAAAGCCTCTTGATGAAAGTGAAAGAGGAGAGTGAAAAAGTTGGCTTAAAGTTCAACATTCAGAAAACTCAGATCATGGTATCTGGTCCATCACTTCATGGGAAATAGATGGGGAAACAGTGGAAACAGTGTCAGACTTTATTTTTTTGGGAAGATGCTTACTCCTTGGAAGGAAAGTTATGACCAACCTAGATAGCATATTAAAAAGCAGAGATATTACTTTGCCAACAAAGGTCTGTCTAGTCAAGGCTATGGTTTTTCCAGTGGTCATGTATGGATGTGAGAGTTGGACTGTGAAGAAAGCTGAGCGCTGAAGAATTGATGCTTTTGAACTGTGGTGTTGGAGAAGACTCTTGAAAGTCCCCTGGACTGCAAGGAGATCCAACCAGTCCATCCTAAAGGAGACCAGCCCTGGGTGTTCATTGGAAGGATTGATGCTGAGGCTGAAACTCCAATACTTTGGCCACCTGATGCGAAGAGTTGACTCATTGGAAAAGACCCTGATGCTGGGAGGGATTGGGGGCAGGAGGAGAGGGGGACGACAGAGGATGAGATGGCTGGATGGCATTACTGACTCTATGCACATGAGTTTGGGTGAACTCTGGGAGTTGGTGATGGACAGGGAGGCCTGGCATGCTGCAATTCATGGGGTTGCAAAGAGTCGGACACGACTGAGCAACTGAACTGAACTGAGTAGATGTGAAGTGGTATCTTCTTGTGGTTTTGATTGCATGTATTGGAGAAGGAAATAAATACACTGGCAACCCACTCCAGTATTCTTGCCTGGAGAACTCCATGGACAGAGGAGCCTGGCGGATTATAGTCTATGGGGTCGCAAAATTTGAGCAACACGACTGAGCAACTAACACTTTCACTTTCGTTCTTATACCCATCTCATCTGAAATATATCCCAAGTGGTGTACTTCTCTGGAGAGCAGAAAAAAGGTGGAGGTAACATTGAGAAGGGAATAAAAAGTGTGGGAATAGGTTACCCACAGTGGCTCCTGATGGAAGGGTGCAAGGCCTGAGTCAACAGTCAGAGTCTCTCCCTTGTGGTTCATAAGATTTGTACCTCCAGTGAGGTCACTGGAACAAGAGAGATGCTAAGTTCTAGTTCTTAATCTTAAACCAAATTTTTAAAAATTTGTTTCTGGCCGCACTGGGTCTTTGTTGCTGTGTTTGGGCTTTCTCTAGCTGTGGCAAGCAGGGGGGATTCTTCATTGCAGAGCATGGGCACTAGGCACACAGGCTTCAGTGCAGGATGTGGGCTCAGTGGTTGTGGTGCACGGGCTTAGTTGCTCCTCAGCGTATAGTATCTTCCCAGAGCAGGGGTTGAACCCTGTCCCCTGCATTAGCGGGTAGATTCTTATCCACTGGACCACCAGAGAAGTCCTTTTCACCTCATTTCATAGCTCAAACTTCTAGCTAATTATTTAGGTTCCTTTTACTATGGGGTCACTCTGGCCCATGAACTTATCCTGGTGACTTGACATGTAATCTACCCACCTGCCAAGTTCTTTGACACTCAAAGGA
>NW_011494732.1:5163978-5192726 GCF_000754665.1 Bison bison bison | reverse complement strand
ATTGTAAGTTACTAATGTTCTAAGTCTGAAGTGAGAGACTGCTTCCATACATCCTCTCCTTGCTGTGTAAGTTCATCTCAGGAAGACCATCCTTGAGGGGTGAGACTCCCAGCCTAGATCCCCTGGCAGTTTTTTTTTTTGTTTAGGCATCCAGCAAGCACAACCTGGACACCCTCAGAAAGGACTTCGGGACAAGACCTGCTGGCCAGGAGCTGAGAAATGTCTTCCTCTCTTGCAGGGAGAATGCTGTTGAACTGCTTGATTCATTAGTACAAGTGACTCATGTTGCAATGAGAGGCAACTCCGATTACAACGATCTCAGTGATGGCTGGCTTGAAATAATACGTAAGTCAAAGCTGCACGTGTGTGAAAGATGTACCTTGGTTGCTCTGACTATGTAGCGTCAGATGTGGCATTAAAGGCTGACTCAGCAGCCGTCTTTCTTTGCTGTGATCCAACAGACATTTGTTTAGAGGTTAGCTCTCCAGGTAGAAGGCTTTTCATGTCTTTTATCTCTTATTCACAATGGCTTTTTTTTTTTTAAAGAGGAAATCTACAGGAAGTTCAAATTGCCCAGTTGTTTTACAAGCTAACGGTCTTTGGAAAAGGAAGTCTTAATGAAATTTAAGGATTTTTGAGTGCGTGTCAGTCTGCATTCCTATTTTTGATTGCCAGCAATATGGACAGTTGAGAACTGGTTTTATAATTTACAAAAGCAATTTTGTTAACTTAAAAGGTGATAGAAAACTGTGCTAAGTGAGAGAAGCTAGACACAAAGGAGCACATACTCTAGGATTGCCTTTATAATGCTGTGTCCAGGAAAGGCAAACTTATAAACACTGAAAGCAGGTTAGTGGTTGCCCAAGGCTCAGGCTGTTGGAAGGAAATGAAGGGTGATTGCTAGTGAGTATAGGAGTTCTTTTCGGAGGGTGATGAAAATGCTGTAAAGTTGAATCTGCTGCTGGTTGCATAACTCTGTGAATATAATTGAATTGAATTATACATTTAAATTTAAGTAGGTGAACTATATGGCATATCAATAAAGCTATTAAAAAAGAAAGAAAGAAATTAAGGTGTAACAGAGCTAATAATAGTGGGGTCACCAAGGCCAGATAAAAAGATTTGATGTTCCAGCATCTTTGGTCAGAGGCATTTGCTCCGAGTGTTGAGGTCACAGGGGTTTGGTGTGTGAAGAGATATGCAGGGGTTTGGCGTGTGAAGAAGAGATATACCGCAGGGAGTACATGGAACAGACTTAGCTCCAATGAGCCCGATTTCCACTCCAGTTACAGAGTGTCCATCTGGTCACTGAGCTGTGGCTCACAGGGGTGGTCTGAGGTCACAGTTTGTTGTGGCAGAGCTGGAGCTAAACCCAGGGTTCCTAGCTCTTTCTCTTCTCCCAGCCAGCAAGTCTGGTAGCATTGCTCTGATTTCTCAGGGAGTCTGGAGTGCATAAAGGGCTTCCCAGGCGGCACTAGTGGTAAAGAACCCACCTGCTAATGCAGGAGACATAAGAGACTGTGGTTCGATCCCTTGGTGGAGAAGATCCCCTGCAGGAGGGCACAGCAACCCGCTCCAGTACTCTTGCCTGGAGAATCCCATGGACAGAGGAGCCCGGCGGGGTACAGTCCATGTGTGCATGCTCAGTTGCTTCAGTCCTGTTCGACTCTTTGCGACCCCATGGACTGTAGCCCGCCAGCCTCCTCAGTCCATGGGGTCGCAAAGAGTCAGACATGACTGAAGCGACTGAGCATGCATGCTTGAGTGTATAAAGGCACTTTGAATACAGAGAGAGCTTCTTTTCTTCCTGTCCTTCCTGGGATTGCCTCTTGGGGCCTGAACGAGCTATCTGACACTGCAGCATCTGCTTTCTTAAGTCCCCTCCCATCCCTATGGATGCTGCTGGGAGTGCAAACCCTCCCCCTGCCCCCAAACACCGAGTCCTGTCTTTACCCTTTCTACACCTTCTGAGGTCACTTCAGCTCATCAGGTTGGGATTCATACAAAGGACCAACCAGACACATGCCCCTGAACTTTCCCCACCTGTCGTGATTAGGGTCTGAATCATTACAACCCCCTCTGTCCCCTTCCCTGGGGGTGGCCAGGGATCACGTAATATGTGTGCCTGGCTGAGGTACTGCTGACCACTCTCTGACGCAGGCAGTGGGGTCTGGCCAGCAATGTGGTTTGCCTGTCCCACTTCTGCTCAAGACCCTAAGCCCAGAGTTAGGTCCTCATCTGGAAGTAGAACCCAGGGGTCAGGGCTTGTCAACTCCTTGTTAACCTGTTGGCCAGTGAGGTGGGCCGTGGAGGTGCCTGTGGGATGCAGGGAAGGGGTCAATAAAGCACTGGAGAAGTAAAAACCACAGGAAATTTCAAGACAGAAAGGCAGAGTTGGGAAGTCAGAGGTGAAGGCATTGTGCTGCCTTCATGGTGGAAGCTGTTAGCTTGTATTTCGTATCTAAGCTGCAGGTCAGCCCTGGTCCTCGTTAATGAGCAGAAGAGGAACAGTGCTGAGCCCATGTATCAAGAAGAACGAAACTGTTGGTGACAGCCTTCCTGATCCCTGAAGAAACAAAGAAATCCCCCCAGAGTGACCCTAAGGCTTGCCATCCACATCCTGTGACTGACCTTGCTGTTTCTTCTCCTCCCACCCCCGCAGAGGCCAGTTTTCGAGATGAATGACAATTCATCTCTTTTCCAGTTTTATCCTCTTCCATTTGTATTACTGCTATGGCAGCACACCAGGAAATTGCTTTTGAACTATTTAATCTGTAGTAACTAAAGTTGTTAGTATGGATTCTAAATGTCTTACACAAGCTTTTACTAGAACAGTGACTGCGCAGAATAAGTCTCAAGGCCTTTTACTACTAGTCAATATTTCTATTCAAACTCTGGGTGGATGTCAATGAGGAGCTTGGGAACTGAATCGTGATTTATGGTTTTATTAGGTGAGTCAAAGATTTAAAGTTCCAGTGACTGAGTTAACATACAAGGGGACACTTTTCTTTAAGTCTCTATTTCTTTTTTTAATTATTCATTTGACTGTGCTGGGTGTTCTCATTGCGGTGGCTTCTCTTGTTGTGGAGCGCAGGCTCCAGCGTGCTCGGGCTGCGGCATGTGGGCTTAGTAGATGCGGCTCATGGGCTCTAGAGCACAGGCTCAGTAGTTGTGGCTCATGGGCTCAGTTGCTCCGTAGTATGTGGGATCTTCCTGGATCCGGGATTGAACGTGCGTCTTCAGCATTGGCAGGCAGATTCTTTACCACTGAGCCACCGGGGAAGCCCAAGGAGACATTTTGTTTTTTTTGTTTTTTTTTTTTTGAGGATCACATTTTTATTCAGGCTGGACCTCTTGTCTTAGCACCAGCACAAGGAGACATTTTGAACACGAAAAGTCAAAGTGAAGTTGCTCAGTCGTGTCCGACTCTTTGTGACCCCATGGACTGTAGCCTACCAGGGTCCTCCATCCATGGGATTTTCCAGGCAAGGGTGTTGGAGTCGGTTGCCATTTCCTTCTCCAGGGTATCTTTTCAACCTAGGGATCGAACCCAGGTCTCCCGCACTGCAGGCAGACGTGTTACCGTTTGAGCCACCAGGGAAGCCATGGGAGGCATATAACTAGAGCCTGTTAGAGATTAAAGACTCAATCCTCTGATTCCTGCCTAATAATATTTCCAATTTGGGGGGTTACATTACAGTACTGTAGGAGAACAGAAACTAAATTCTTCTTTCCAAAATGCACAACTTAACACCTATCCAGGTGTGGATGCCCTTGGTGCAGGCGCAGACCCACCTGACAGCAACGTGAGTGGCATCTGCCTGGATGTTCCCGCGCAGCTGAACATCCGAATCCTCTTCTCGGATGCTGGTGCCGTGGAAGGGATGACTCAGCAGGAGATACTTGGTGTCGAGACTAGGTATGATGGCATCGAGGCTAAGTGTGCATTCGCAGGGAAGTTTCCTCAAGAGGTGGCAAAGAAGAACACCAGCAACTTCAGGCTTATATCAGATTAGCAAGTCCGGTGGAAAGAGGGTGCCTTGTTTCTCCATCTTTCTCAAAAATGGTCTAGGAAGACTTTCATTGGTTCAGTTTCAGTCATGTGCTCCATTCTGAGCCAATCACTATGGCCAGGAGAGTAGACAGATCTGATTGTCCGGGTGTAGGTGATGGGTGCATTCCTAGGTTCAGGTGAGTCCCCTCTCGTCTGCTCGACTGAGAGTGGGAGAGGGTTAGTTCCCTGTGGGGAAAACTGGGGTGCAGTTACTAGAAGAAAAGCAAAGGGCTGCAGGGATAGGCAAAAAGGCAGCAATAACATAGAAAGCCATCAAAAATCGTTAGCTGCTGCTGCCGTTATTACTATTACACTATTGTTTGAGACAAACAAGTGATAAAACAAATGAACTTTAAAGGCACCAGCATGAAATGAGATGACGGGGGAGAAGAGAAGAAGCAGAACTGGCAAAATGCTGGTAGTGGTTGCAGCCTGTGGTAGGTCCACAAGGGTTCATTACACAGCTGTCTCAGCTTGTGTGTGCAGTTGAAAATTTACGTACTTCAAAGGGGGAATGGCAGCACCAGGAAAACGTGAACCGTGTATAGGAGAAGCCCCGCTCATGTTGTGTCGGTTACCCGGTGTTCTCAGCAGACCAGAAGTGAGCGGTGGCTTTGTCGCTTGCGTGACCTTTCCCTCCCAGGTTCTCGTCCGTGACCTGGCAGTTCCAGTGTGGACTGACTTGTGAGGACAAGGCTGACCTCTTCCCCATTGGCGCATCGGTCCAGTTTATTAAGATACCTGCACAGTTACCCCATCCCCTTACAAGGTAATCTGTTTGCTGATCTCAGTGACATGATCAGGAAGCAGAAAAACATAATGTTTAAAACTAAGACGTTTAGGGACCTCCCTGGTGATCCAGTGGTTGAGACTCCGTGCTTCTACTGCAGGGGGCATGAGTTTGATCCCTGGTGGGGGGAGTAAGATCCCACATGCCACGTAGTGCTGCTAAGTAAGTAAAAGACAAACAAAAGCTTTACTTCTTTAATCAAGTTTTAAATGAGTCTTTAAAAATAATTTTATTTGTTTATTTTTGGTTGTGCTGGGTCTTCACTGCTGCTCCTGAGGACTTTTTCTAGTTGCAGAGAGCAGGGTCTACTCTTCAGTTTTGGTTTGCGGGCTTCTCATTGCAGTGACTTCTCTTGTTACAGAGCACAGGCTCTAGGCATGTGGGCTCAGTAGCTGCAGCTCTGGGGCTCTAGAGCACAGGCTCAGTGGTTGTGGCATGCATGGGCTTAGGTGCTCCAAGGCACATGGGATTTTACCTGGTCAGGAATTGAACCCGTGTCTCCTGCATTGACAGATGGATTCTTTACCACTGGAGCCACCAGGGAAGCCCTTTAATCAGGTTTTGATGCAGCTCATCAAAAGCATGTTTTGTTATAGCTATTGTAACCTTCTAAAATGTTTTGTAGATTCCAGATCAATTTTACAGAGTACGACTGTAACAGAAATGAGGTTTGTTGGCCACAACTTCTATATCCACTGACCCAATATTATCGAGGTAGGTAAAGCCCTTTTCTGAAATGGTTATCATTAGGTTACGTCAATTAAAAAACTTTTGAAAAAAGTATAAATGTCACAGGAAAGTTAAAACATATAGCAAAATTTTAAAAAGAAAACAGGTACAGATGTTGCCATTTAGAAATGATCACTATTTATGTTTTGGCTTATTTCTACCTAGTTACCCAAAAAGTTAAGAAATAACATTCCTGGATATTCCCTGGTGGTCCAGTGGTTAAGACTCTCTGCATTCACTGTAGAGGGCATAGGTTTGATCTCTGGATCCCTGATCAGGGAACTAAGATCCCACAGGCTGTATGGCTCAGCCAAGAATGCCCCCAGGACCAAAAAAATGTTGCTCACACTGCTGTATTTAAAATGGATAACCAACAAGGTCCTATACTGTACAGCACAGAGAACTCTGCTCAATGTCATGTGGCGGCCTGGATGGGAGGGGAGTTTGGGGGAGAATGGCTACATCTATATATGTATATGTACATGTATATGTGTATGGCTGAGTCCCTTTGCTGTTCACCTGAAACTATCACAACATTATTAATAGGCTGTACCCCAGTACAAAATAAAAAGTTTTAAAAAATAATGATAATGATAATGACAAAAAAAAATTGCTTAGTTTGATTCATTGTCTTGCAGGAGAGCCTTACTCTCAGTGTGTTGCCAAGAGCTTGCTACTGGTATCCTTCATCATATTAGCTGTATTCCTCAGTAACCCCTGGATCAGAATACACAAAGCTTAGAATTCAACTACCATCTGACTTCTTACAAATCATCAGCTTCTACGTCAGAGATTTGTTGTCCTCCTGTGTGCCTCTCTGTAAAATCTTAATAAATGAAATGTTTTATTTTTATAGAACATTTTATTAAGTGCTCCACAAATTAAATTCACATATGTACCTATCCAAACGTTCAAAGCAATTCAGAGTGGGTGTTCTCACCGATGCACCAGAGTGAGCAAAATGCATCAGAGGATCACCTGTGTCAATAAGTGTAATTAGGAACTTTAGGTCATCACAGCTTATGAAAGTCATAGGAGTTTTGGTCCAAATGTTATTCCTACCACAGAGAGTGAGTTTTTGAATTTTTTATATATTTCTGTTGAAATGATAAGTTTCCACTATTCCAAAGAAAGGATTAGAAAGGCATTAAAGTCTGTTGCCTTAAAAAATATTCACAACCTCAAAGTTGAGAGTTATGTTTTATTTGGTGGGAATTTTTAGAACTTCAAGCCCAGGAGATACCATCTCAAATGATCCTGAGAGAATTGCTCTGAGGAGGTGAGGAGAGGAGTCACGTTATATAGAAGTTTTGCAACAGAGGGCAAGTAGTTTGAACATCAAAAGATTATTGTTAATTAAAACCAGATATCCCAAGTTAAGGGGTTTTGCACTTTTCTATGTATGGGAGGTTGCAGGAGTCTGGGCCCACTGAAACCATTCCTTTCAAATGTACTTCAGCGAAATAGAGCCACTCTACTGTGTTTTTAGACTTCCCAGGTGACCCATTGGTAAAGAATCTACTTGCTGATGCAGGAGACACAGGAGACAGGGTTTGATCCCTGGGTTGGGAAGATCTCCTGGAGTAGGAAGTGGCAAACCACTCCAGTATTCTTGCCTGGAAAGTTTCATGGATAGAGGTGCCTGGTGGGCTACAGTGTGCAATCCACTGGGCTGCCAAGAGTTAGACATGACTGAGCATGCATGCACATTCTGTGTCTTTGCATCCTGAGGTTGCTTTCCTCAGGCCTTACCGTGGGGAGTGGCCGTAGTCTGAGGACTGCTAGATGGCAGGTGTTCCGCTCCTTCCTGAATTCCCTTAGGGCTCACCATCTCACAGTGGAGGGCTGCAACTGCTCATGGTTGTGATATCCTTCTCCAGGAGATCTTTGATATGGCAGGAAATAGTCCATTTCTGAAGTCTTAAAAAGTGTGTATAATACGAAAATCCAAAAAAAATGGATGAGGCAAGATGTAGGGGTTAGGGGAAAGGACCTAACGTAGGAGGTAAGTAAAACAAAACCAGGAGTGAACACAAGCCCATGAAAAAACATGCCAACGACCTTGCATTTAGTAAAGGTAGGTCCCTAATATAGTCTCCAGTTTGCAAAAAATCCAAAATATGATTAGCTATAGGAATCATGGGGACCATTGATTAAAAATTAATCTGGCTTTCAATGAAGTACAGTTTTTCCTAGTTGAGTCTTGAGAGAAATTCCTCCTGGGGCCTCTTACAAAGGGACAGATAGCACGATGCAGCATGGGGAGAGGGGCAGAGTGGCCGTCTCCAACCACAGCCACGTGGCCACATTGCCACCTCCAGTGAGGTTTCTTGGTGGGCTAGATAAATTTAGTCATTGTTTCCAATAGACTTTGTGTACTGTGGGTAAATGGAATTTTCTAAAGCAATTCTCTTCTCTCTCTGAGTTCTAAGCATCTCTTGACATCCTGGTGCTATGTACAACGTGGTGTTGCATCTTTTTTTTTTTTGTCCACACCATGTGGCTTGTGGGGTTCTATTTCCTCAACCAGGGATCAAACCCATGCACTACAAACTACTGTTTTGTAATACAATGAGAAATGGAATATTTTGTGCCATATCAGTAAACAAAGGATGTCACAGTGATCACTGATTGCAGCTACCATGACTGGTGAGCTGGTGAGCCCCAAGGGAACTCAGGAAGGAAAGAATACCTGCCACCTAGAAGCCGTCAAGATTGTAGCCACTCCCTATGGTGGAGCCCTGAGGAATCTCAGAATATGATGTGAAATAGAGTGTTTGCTGCCATATCAGTAAATAAAGATGTCACAGTTATAGCGATTGCAGCCCTTCCGTGTGAGCTGTTGAGCCCTAAGGGAATTCAGGAAGAAAGAGAATACCTACTATCTAACGGCCAAGACTGTAGCCGCTCCCTGTGGTGAGACCAAGGAAGGGAAGGTCAGGATGTGAAAACAGGATACTGGCCCCAGATAGGTGAGATGTGTATGAAAGGAATGGTTTCAGTGAGCCCAGACTCTTGCATCTTGCCATACATAAAAAATCACTAAATTCCTTAACTTCAGATATTTGTTTTTTCTTAATTAATAATAATCTTTTGATGTTCAAATTACCTTCCCCTTGTTGCAAATTTCTTTATAACCTGACTCCTCCCCCTGCTCCTCAGAACCGATCTCTCAGCGTCACTCGAGACCCTGTCTTCTGGGCTTGAAGTCCTAAAAATTCCCACCAAATAAAACACAACTCTCCATTTTGGGGTTGTGAATACTTTTTTAAAAGTCCACAACATCACGGAAACACTGAATTTCTCCCCACTCTGCTGCACTCTTTCTTGGATGTGGATCTCTGTGGGTTGAGGTGATTACACCCCCTAGGAATTGAAAATTGTCTTTTATTAAAGCAAAGGAAATACCCAACTGATTGGTTCTTTGCAGTGATTCAGAGTCTTTCCCTGGCAGTTAGCATAATTAGCTCTGCGAAGTTAATGTAAAATTTCCAAATGACAGGGAATTTAGCCTGATTTGGTGGGCTTTGTTAGGGTGATTTTGGACTTGAGAAGGGAAAAACTCACTTTGACAGTAGAAGGGGATTAGGGTCGGAGCAAACCCAGGTCTCCTGCATTGTAGGCAGATTCTTTACAATTTGAGCTACAGGGAAGACCTTACTATATAGAGTTTATATGTTCATATATGCATTTGGGAAGTATTTATTGATCGACTACTGCCCTGAACCCTGGAGATACCAAGACAATGTCCCTCGTGTGGTAGAATTGTTGACTGAAACAAAACAAAAAAACTTCAACATAACTCTGAAAGTTGAGAGTTATGTTTTGTTCGGGGATCTTACTGAGGGCTATAGCTCAGGAAGGCAGCCTCTCAGATTGCTGTGAAACTGAAAAAGGTAAGGGAGGAGCCAGGATATACAAGAGTTTTTGTCGAAGGAAAAAAAACATGTAGTTGAACATCAAAAGATTACTGTAATCACAAAGAACAGCCTTCACAAGTTAATGATTTTTAGTGCTTTTGTTGACAAATCCAAGCTCACTCTGCTTGCCTCATGACAGGCCAGTGAATTGGAGACAAGGTGTTGAGGCAAGGAATATGACTTTTTGGAAAGCTGGCTGATGGAGAAGATGGCAGACTAATGTCTCAAAATAACCATCTTGTCCAGGTCTGGATGCCAGGTTCTTCTATAGACCAGAGAGAGAAGCCACGAGGAACTAAAGTCAAAAGACAGAATAGAGAAGAAAAAGCAATGAGGAAGTACAGCAGAAAGGGCCATCAGGCTTGCAGTACAACCGGCCTCAGAAAGGGAGGGATGTGTTAATCTCTTCTTTTTCTCACAGCCATTCACAGGTGCTCAGGGTCAGAGTCTCTCTTTGAGCTGAACAAAGGCACTTTAGTTTAACAGGCAGAGGTGCAGCATCCTCTGAGGCAGGCCATTTTGTATGATTATAATAACAGCAATGAAAAGCAAGTCAAAGAAACAGTTGAAACATGGGAGTCAGAATTGGTTCTTCTCTGCAACACTTTTCCATGTGTGGGAAGGTGGAAGAGTCTGGGCTCATGGAAATTATTCCTTAGATATGCATCTTAACTATTTAGGACCGGTAACTTGTTTTTCTCCTTTCTGAATCCCCTCAGGGGATGAACCCTTGGGGGTGGCTGCAGTGGCTACTGGCTTGATGGCTGTGACATCCTTTGCTTACCAAAATGGCAGGTGATTCTTTTTTTTTTGTCCAGGAAGTTTTACATTCTGCTGGGGGAAAACTGGCAATAAACATAGACAAGATAATGTCAGACAGTGCTAGGTGCTATGGAGAAAATAAAACAGGACTGCCTAGGGTGGGGTGGTAGGGACACTTCTGCTAGTGGTCAGGACCAGCTTCTTAGAAGCAGAGACATTTGAGCTGAGACTTGTAGGAGCTAGTCTTGAGAAGGCCCTGGAGAAGGGTGTTCTAGGCAGAGAGAAGGGAAGAGTCAGAAAGTTGAAGTGCACCAACCTGGAAAACGAAAGAAGGCAGGTGGGTGGGGTGGAGACCAGGGCTTGGGGAAGGGAGAGGTTAGACCAGGTGGTGTGTCTGCTGGCCCTGGTAAGCAGTTTGAACTTTATTCAGAATGAAGTGGGAGAAGTCAGAAGATTTTAAGTAAGCTCACATCCGATTTTCGTCTTGTTAGAGATCTCTGTAGCTGCTGTGTGAAGGATTCTATCAAGAGTAGCCTGGCACCAGACCCTGCTTTGTCTGCACAGGGGCCAGGACCCCAGAGAAAACCACCACACGGGGTGTAATTCCGTTGATAAGAAATGTCTTGACAGATCTATGGAGAAAAGGTTGTTTAGTGGTTATCGGGACCTAGGGGATAAGAAGGGGACTGACTGCAGCTGAGCAGGAGAAATCTTTATGGGGTTGATGGAAACGTTCTCAAATTGATCCAGACACTGAACTCTGTAACTTTACTAAAAATCACAAAATTGTAATACTCTAGTCGGGTGAACTTTCTAGCACGTAAAATCAATAAAACTCCTCCTATAAAGTTGTGAACGGCAGAGAGAGGGGCAGCTGTTGGTCAGGCCGGGGCTGAGTTCCTGAACTCCCCGCACTGACGCGGGGTTAGTGCCAGTTGTCCCCGCAGCCGCCATCGGCCGCAACTCCTGGCGCCATTTGTCCGCCGGCGGGAGCGCGCGCGCGCGCGCGCACGCGTGGGGGCGGAACCGGAACCGGCTGTAGCCGAGGGGGCGGGGCCCCGAGGGCGGCGTTGGCGGAGGCTGGAGCGGCGGCCTCGGTGGCTGGACTGGGGACAGCTGCTATAACCCGGAGCCCCATGGTTTGGAGCCGCGGCCAGGCCGCAGGAGAAGCTCGATCCCCGGGTCAGCCCGGCTGACCGTGCGGGACCGCGCAGCCCGGAGCCGCCGGCGCCCGTCGGGTCCCGCCGGGGGGCGCGGGCCGGTCCGCCATGGGGTCCCTGTTCCGGAGCGAGACCATGTGCCTGGCGCAACTCTTCCTGCAGTCCGGCACGGCCTACGAGTGCCTCAGCGTCCTGGGCGAGAAGGGCCTGGTCGAGTTCCGAGACGTGAGTGTCGCCCGTGAGATGCGGGCTGTCGCTCCCCGCCAAGCTCCCTCATTGCACCTTTCGTTTGGGCCTCCTTCCCCGCGGGCACCTGGGCAGGGGCGCCCATTTCCCAGAAGGGGAAGCTGAAGTCCACTTTCCGGCCAGAGCTTCCGCAGAGCGGGGCCCGAGCCCAGGGTCGCCGGATGTCTGGTCCGCGGCCGCCCTGGCTGGGTTAGTTAGGAACGCTTGTCTTCATCAGCTCGGGTCGTGCCATCTGATGCTTCGGAGCCAGGCACTGGGCTAATTAAGCGGGAGAGCAAATCTGTTAAGGCCTCTTGAAGCCCTTTTGGAACTTACGGAGGAGGGGAAGAATATTAAGTAATGATACGTAAACAGGAATACCTTTGCTGTACTGACAATAAAAGGGGATGGTGAGATGGTGCCCCCGGTAGGGGCGGTCAGGGAAGCCTCTCTGAGGAGGTGTCCTTGGGCTGAGACCTGAGTGAGGAGTGAGCCAGGCTTGGGAAGTTCTGGGGGACACGGACCCAGGTGGAGGGAACAGGAAGAGCCAGAAGTCTGAATTAGGAATGAATTTGGGGTAAGCTCCCGGGCGGCGGGATTTTTTGTCGTTCACTGATACTTGGTGATGTATTGATACCTAGCACTACCTCGTACGGAATAGGAGTAGAGTCAGAATTTGTTGAAAGGGAGCTGTCCCCCCAACAAGTAGTAATAAGCACTTGTTTTATATATCTGTTTATTTGTTTTTTGGTTGGCTCCACCATGGACTGTCAACCCCTGGGGGTAAGAGTCTTGTTCATTCCTGACTCCTAAGTACACCTTGCTTTGTGGGCATTAATAGGCATTTGTGGAATGAATGAACAAGCTTGTATCAAGTGCTTGCTGAGTTTGGTGCTGGAGACTCGGGGGTGAGCAGGATGGACAAAGTCCCTGTGTTTTTGTTGCTCACAATCTGGGAGGAGTTAACAAACACACTCTGATTATGAGCTGTAATAAGTGCCATGCTGGAAAAAAAAGTGTGAAAAGGAGATTATGAAGCAGGACCTGGCTGATTGAGCTCGAAGTCACTTGAGTGAACACTATTTCTTGGGACCCACCTTTCATCACCTTGGTTTCCCTTCATCTTTCTGAGGGTGCTTTAGTTTCAAGAGGGAACTCTTCTACCCAATATTTGATATCAGCGATCCTTGGGTTGGTCCCCCAAGGCAATTGCAAGGTCAGAGAGAAACTCCTGAATGAGAGATAAGGCTGCGGAGAGGGCCCAGCTTGTCCTGGTTCTTGGAGCCACTTGGGCTTCAGCACATGATGCCCACTTTGCTGGCAGGAGCTGTGCTGAACTGTGAATAAGGAGCCCCGGAGAGATTCAGGAAAGAGTTGTTTGAGAAAGAGGCTCCCTTCTTTATAATAGATTTCTTCCATCCTGTTAGTCCTCAGGCCGAGAGACTTCAGTCAAGCTGAAGTCTTAGAGGTTTGAACAAATGCTCTAATTGCTGTGAAGATTCAAATTTTGTTGAATGTCATTACATTAGGTAGTAGAGGACGCTTGAGGTTCTTCTAAACTGAAAATCAGGGAAAGAAAAAGAAAGTGCTGTTCATCTTTTTCAGAAGTGAAATAAAGTGGAAATGCTCACATTGTGTGATGCTCGGTGTTCGGAGCTCAGGGGTCTATGTGTGTCTGACTTCGGGATGACTGTCAAGCAGCTGGAGCAGAGAGCTCCATCATACCTGACCCTTTCTGTTCTCTTCTGGAGTTTCTCACTGACTGTGCTCACCGGGTGGGATCACTGACACCAGTCTTTTCTGGCTTGTGCAGGTAGGAGCTCTTCCCCCTTTTGTTTTAGTGATCCTTCTAAGGGAGGAGAGGCAGGACCGGAGTTTCTGCAACGATAGCCAAAGAGAAGACCTGGAAAAGAAAGGTGATTCAACTCACCAGTAGGACTCAGCGAAGGGCAAGGCCATCCCACTTTTCTCAGGGTCTGAAGTCTGGGGACAGTGTTTACCTTCTGTCTGTTAGGATCGCAGGTGTGGGTACTGGTGAAAACAGCACAAGGCGGCCTGTGCTGGTTTTTCTAGATTAATTATTAGTCTTAAAGTGAATCTGTGTTAAAATGTACTTCATAGCATTAGCCTGGAATTAAGGTGCTGTTACCACCTAAAAAGAAAAGAGAAGCTAAACTTCACACAAGAAACCGCACAATAGAAAAAAACCAGTTACCATGCTGTGTAAGCCGGTGATGGCGGATGTCATATCCAGTCACGTGTGTGTTGTTGCCACAGAAATTTGCCTTTTCACGAAGATCCTACTGTTTGTGGAACCCTGGTGTCCGATTTGAGTTCACTAGTGTTTGATATTGAAGAAAAAGACATCAAAACTGAGAAGCCGTGTCATGTATAGACAGCTTTTGATGGGCGGCTTCCTCTGCTCATTCTTAGTTCTGACCAGGCTGAGGGTATCTGAATCACTGGGAACCTGAAAGTGGTGACTAGTTTGGGTTAGTGTGACTTCCAGAAATGAGTGCAAATGTGACAAACAGAAGTGAGATTAGAATTTTTGCCTTTCTTCTGGTTAGTTCTTTATAGAAGTTTGGAAAACTGAACAAGAACTGAGGCTTTAGGGTAGATGTTCAAGCAGCTTCATGCCACGCTGTTTGTAATTCTCCTTTTTGAGAGTGCCCCACGCCCTGTGGGCTTCCCTTGTGGCTCAGCTGGTGAAGAATCTGCCTGCAATGTGGGAGACCTGGGTTCGATCTCTGGGTTTGAAAGATCCCCTGGATAAGGGAAAGGCTACCCACTCCAGTATTCTGGCCAGCAGAATTCCACTGACTGTATAGTCCATGGGGTGGCAAAGAGTCGTACACGACTGAGCAACTTTTGCTTTCCACCCCATATCACACTGAGTGGAGTAAACGTAAAATTCTTGCCCCATGTGCCTTTCAATGTAAATTATTACTGTAATTCAAAAAGTTGTGATGTAATCTATGTCCATTGTGGGAAATTTGGAAAACCTAAGATAATAATTTCCATGATCCCATTAGCTAGAAATAAACACTTTACCGTTTTGGTTAACATTGGCCAAACATTATTTTTCTAATAATATTTTAAAATGTACATGCATAGGTATTTTTGTATCATTGGAGCCACACTAATAATGTGTGCATGCGTGCGTGCTCGTTCGTGTCTGACTCTTTGTCACCCCATGGACTGTAGCCTGCCAGGCTCCTCTGTCCTTGGGATTCCCCAAGGAAGAATACTGGAGTGGGTTGCCATTTTCTCCTGCAAGGAATCTTCCCGACCCAGGTATCAGACCTGCGTCTCCTGTGTTGGCAGGTGGATTCTTTACCACTGTATCACCTGGGAAGCCCTACACTGATAATATGTTTAATCTTCTTCCCACACCCAAGTTGTGATTAATTTCCTCATTTTATTAAATGTTCTTTTATAATCTTTTTTATTGTTTTAAGCTTTGTATGATAAGATATTAAGTAGAGGGAAGAGTATATGGAAACAGTGAATTGCTATATACCCGTAATATAAACCCATGGCGGGAATTCCCTAGTGGTCCAGTGGTTAGGACTTGGTGCTTTTACTACCAGGACCCCAGAAGGCCATATGGTGCAAAAAAGAAAAAAAAAGAAAGCTCCCATCAGACAAGATCAATTTGAAGCAAATCCCAGATATATTATTTCATTCATAAATATTTCAATAAGTACCTCTAAAAGGTAAGGACACTAAAAAGATACCATTATCATACCTAAAATTTTTAATAATAATTTCTTAATATAATCAAATACCTAATCATTTAAAACATCATTTTTAATAAATGTATAGTAATCAATTACATTACCGACCCATAATTTTTATACAACTTTATTGATGTGTATCATAAAGTTCACCTGCTGCAAGTGTACAATTTGTTGGTTTTTAGAAAATTTTCCAAGTACTGTGTCCGTTGCCACAAGCCAGTTTCAGAACATGATATCATCCTAGTAAGGTCCCTTATACTCATTTCCAGGTCATCCCCTCCTCACTGTGAGACCCAGGCAGTCACTCATCTGCTTTTTGCCTCTAGGTTTCCCTGCCTGGACATTTCATAGAAATGGAGTCGCACAGTCTGTGGCCCTTTGCGTCTTCTTTCATTTACATCAGGTTTCTGGGTGTCTCCTCCCTGATACTGATGTATTGGTTGTTTTTTACCCCTCTTTTTAATGCTAGTATTCCGCGGTGTGGATGTAGACGGTGATTTCCTTAGCCAGTTTTCCATGGTCAGTAGTTTTTTCTCTATCCTTGAAGTTGATCCTCTTCTTCACACATTTTTGTCCGTATCCATAGTTTTTTCTTTGAAGCTGAATTTCTTCATGGGATCGTTCTGGACTAGAGGATATTTTTCAGCCTGTTGTTTTTTTTTTTTTTAATCTTTTTTTTTGGCTGAGCGGGGTCTTTACTGTGGTGCCTGAACTCTCTAGTTGTGGTGAGCGGGCTTCCAGTTCCCCCGCCAGGAATCGAACCTGTGTCCCTTGCATTTGAAGATAGATTCTTAACCACTGGTTCACCAGGGAAGTCCCCAGACTTTTTTGGATAACAGTTGCCAAATTGCTTTCCAGAAAAGATGGGTCAGTTTATACTCCACTCAGTAATATACAAGGATATGCTTTTCCCTTAAACCCTGGCAGTCGTACTTTATTTATAAAATCGAAGTTGTTTTTAAATTTTAGCAAATTCAGAGCAAAATTTTCATCCCTCTTCTCAGCTCAACCAGAATGTAAGTTCTTTCCAAAGAAAATTTGTTGGTGAGGTGAAGCGATGTGAAGAACTGGAGCGAATATTGGGTAAGTTTTTTTAAACAACTTAAATAATTATTTTATATAATTAAATATATAAGCAAACCTTATTCACTTTAGAAAAATTAGAAAATCTAGAGACGTAGAAAAGAAAAAAGAAGTCATCTGTATTCTCACCATTCATGTAATCACTGTTATGTAGGTTTATATTATCGTTCCACACTTTTTACTATTCATCTATAAAATTAAGGATTTACATATATAATAATCAGATTATTTTGTTATTAGCTTTGTTTCTCATTGAATGATACTTTAACATCTTTTCATGTCAGTAAACAGATTGATTCATCATTTTTAATGGCAGCATAGTATTTTATGGTATTAATATACTATGAGTTATTTACCCAATCCCTTGTAGTTTGTTATAACTTAGAACAAACTACATGTTTGTTAATATATTACTTAAAATATACATGTTAATATATTACTTAAAATTGTTATACATGTTAATATATTACTTGTTACATGTTAATATATTACTTAAAATTGAATCAGAGCACAAGGGAGGTAGGAAGTGGTAGATAGATTGGTTAGTAATTTCCTTTTTCTCAGGCATTATTTCCTTTGCATACATCAGTGTTCTCTGACTGTTAACTGTTAAAACTCAGCAGCTCAAGGCTACTTCCTTTATCTGTAAAACTTTTAACATCTTGGCCTAAAATAAAATGTTATTGTTGTCCAGTCGCTCAGTCAAGTCGGACTCTGAGACTCCATGGACTGCAGCACTCCAGCCTTCCTTGTCCTTCACCATCTCCTGGAGCTTGCTCAAACTCATGTCCATTGAGATGGTGATGCTATTCAACCATCTCATCCTCTTTTGTCCCCTTCTCCTGCCTTCAATCAGGGTCTTTTCTAATGAATCTGCTCTTCACATCAGGTGACCAAAGTATTGGAGCTTCATCTTCAGCATCAGTCCTTACAGTGAATATTCAAGACTGATTTCTTTTAGGATTGACTGGTTGGATCTCCTTGCAATTCAAGGGACTCTCAAGACTCTTCTCCAACACCATAGTTCAAAAGCATCAGTTGTTTGGCACTCAGCCTTCTTTATGGTCCAACTCTCACATCCATACATGACTACTGGAAAAACCATAGCTTTGACTATAGGGACCTTTGTTGGCAAAGTAATGTCTCTGCTTTTTAATATGCTGTCTGGGTTTGTCATAGCTTTTCTTCCAAGGAGCAAGCATCTTTTAAAATAAAATAGTCTTTATCAGTTCAAACCTTGAAGTTTTGATTGAAATACAGAGAGGAGAACAGTTCCAAAGTCACTGTCAGAAAAACCTGAGGATGAGAGAGTTGAGGAGGAGATAAAGGTGACTTTTAGAATGATTTCTAATAGTTAATTATTGTGGATTTCATATTTTTTAACTGGGATTTTTAAGATCAAAAGAAACCTTTGGATCATCAGCAGCCGAGTCCTCTGCATATTGTTTGCGATCCCAGTCATTTGTGTGGATCGTGAAAGACAGGGCAATATCATACTTCCTTCTTTGCCACGTGTATGAGTCATTGGACAGGTTGTATATTTGGAATGAGTTTTCAAAGACAGGGCAGGATTGACAGGACATTAGACATGCCCAGGGCTTCCTGTAGCTTTGTTGTTGTTAAGTCACTGCAATCCTGTCCGACTCTGTGCGACCCCATAGACAGCAGCCCACCAGGCTCCACCGTCCCTGGGATTCTCCAGGCAAGAACACTGGAGTGGGTTGCCATTTCCTTCTCCAATGCATGAAAGTGAAAAGTGAAAGTGAAGTCGCTTGGTCGTGTCCAACTCTTCGCGACCCCATGGACTGCAGCCCACCAGGCTCCTCCATCCATGGGATTTTCCAGGCAAGAGTACTGGAGTGGGGTACCATTGCCTTCTCCTGTAGGTTAAGCTGTTTCATAAAGAATCCAGACTTAAAAGAAAATGAACCATCAAGTAAATTTAGGTATGTGCCGTGCTCTTCTGTGCTTAGTTGTGTCCTGCTCTTTTCGATCCCATGGACTGTAGCCTGCCAGGCTTCTCTGTCCATCGAGATTTTCCAGACAAGAATACTGGAGTGGGTTGCCATGCCCTCCTCCAGGGGATCTTCCCAACCCAGGGATCAAACCCAGGTCTCCCACATTGCAGACGGATGTTTTACCGTCTGAGCCACCAGGGAAGCCCAAGAATACTGGAGTGGGTAGCCTATCCCTTCTCCAGGAGATCTTCTTCACCCAAGAATTGAACCGGGGTCTCCTGCATTGCAGGCAGATTCTTTACCAGCTGAGCTGCTGGGGAAGCCCAAATTTAGGTAAAATAGGTTAAAAAAATTTACATCCATTTCCAAAAAGCTCTTAAGCCCATTGCTTCCTTATTGGTAAGACATTCTGCCTGTTTTCCTTCCTCTCTCCCTCCTTTCCTTCCTTCTTCCTTCCTAGCAAAATAACTAGTAAGACTTCTCCAAAACATTGTATCTGGTAATGATTTTTTACCAGGTATTATGACTTTTATCCTACGGAAAAGGATGTGTCAAGGAATTGAACATGTAAACTAAAGAATTTAAGTTATTTTTGGCTGTTTGAGTATGAGTTTCATGAATCTAGTGTAAATCGTCCTAAGTCAAAGCATCACAGCTAACTGGTGACTCAGGAGAGCCAGGCTCTTTGCCCTGAGGTTTCTCTCTTTGCTGAGAAAGGTTGTTGTGTTTTTCCTGATGGGTGTATATTTCTTCCTAATGGCATCTGTAGGGAGTTCACACTGACATCTCTGGTGGCTTATTCCTGGCACTTCCAAGTGTGTTCTTAACTTTCTGCTTTGTCTACAGGTGGCAGAGGCAAGTGTGACTCCAAAGTTCTTTAACTAGAGTTTTAGTAATGAAGTTCGGGGAATTTCAGAAAATATGTATATAGGTTACTGTCACTATGCTGATCTCTCTAGGCAGAATTACTGTACAAATCTTCAGAAGCAAGGTGACAGTAGTCATCTGTCAGTTGGGACAGTCAAGACTTTTGTGCCTTTAGACAGTTTTTAGATGACCTGGGAAAAGTGGGGACATGAAATGTTCTCACTGAAATGTCCTGGAGTAAGTTTTTCAGTCTAATTTGTTTAACTTTTCCACAGCATACTTGGTGCAGGAAATCAATAGAGCGGATATTCCCCTCCCTGAGGGGGACACCAGTCCTCCGGCACCACCTCTGAAACAAGTGCTGGAAATGCAGGTAACTTGGTTCTGGAGGAGGGTTTTAGGTCCCTAACCTCAGTTGGGCTTATTCACTTACTGTGTATTGTCTAGTGCTTTTCTGCCTTTCTTCTAAAGACTTTGGAATGAAAGTCAAAGGACCATGTTTGATTAAGTCTCAGTAACAGATTATCTGTGATACATTTTAACTAGAATTCAGGTTTTTTTTCCTTAGTGTAAGACAGGTGGTATTGAACAGAGATTGACAGGAATTAGATTGTGAGATCTGGTCGTGTAACCTCTGGGCTTCTGCAGGCCTTAGCATGCTTCTGCTACTGGAGGTGATGGAGGCTTCAGGCCTGTGCCCTTCACATTCTCCCCTGCTTCACTCTCACCCTTTCCCCTCGAATTATCAGAAGCTAATGTGAAAGTGGTTCCCCATGGTCAGCCAGCAAGATTCCTTCTCTTGGAGTTCAGTGTCTGGGATACACTGTGAGAGCATGGGGTCATTCATTCATTAGCATCCCCCTCCACCCCCATGAATTATCTGTTGAGATTTTGGTCTCCTCATCTGAGCGTTCATCACACTCGGAAATAGACTAGAGCTTTTACAGCCCTTCTAAAACAATTAGTACTGAATAACTAGGACCATTCCATTGCCGGCTGCTCTGTTTGTTTTACTGGGAGGAAGTCATTTAGCAGTTGGTATATGAACGGACTCTGGAGACAACTATACAGTCCAATGAGAGCAGTCAGCTGGTTTGGCCTGTTTGATGTGTTGGTTGTGATATAATTACAAATATGGTGATTGTAGCTATTTATCAGTTCTATAAAGCAGAGCACAAGTAATAAATGTAGTGTGTCAGGGCATTTGTTTGAATACAAGTTTTCATTGAGTCAGTGGGTTGTTTTACAGATTTCTGCTTCTACTGTTTTAATACTTAAAGTATTGGTAAGGATGCTTGGTACACAACTAATTGTTAAAGATTTGTTCCCAAGTCTTTTTATGTCTAATTGAATAAGTGCAACTGCATAGAAACTCAGGCTAGAGACTAGAAATGGGTATGTTTGGGAAAGAGTGTTTTTCTGTGTTACAAATAAAAGGAAATGTAGTCTTAAAAGAGGAAGACTCTTTGGTGTATGGTAATGTGTAAGCAGGTGAAGGGAAACCAGAAGTTCTAAGACCTGAGATTAGCATGCAGAGTCATCATGGCACCCAAGTGCTTGCCATCATGGGTACCTGAATTAATATGAAACAGAAAATGATGAACTTTGAAAACCTGTGCATGTTTTCATATCCCTATCAAACTCTCATATACATTCTGGCTTTTAAAAACTTCTCCTGCTTCTGGGGTGCTGTGAAAAGAGTATTAGAGCCAGGACTGTCGTTTCATTTCAGGAGCAGTTGCAGAAGCTGGAGGTTGAGCTGAGAGAGGTCACTAAGAATAAGGAGAAGCTGAGGAAGAACCTGCTGGAGCTAATTGAGTACACCCACATGCTGCGAGTGACCAAGACCTTTGTCAGGCGCAATGTGGAGGTACTGGTGATGCTTGGAGGAAGTGCCTTTCTTTCTCTTTCTTTTGGCCGCATGGCATGCAGGATTTTAGTTCCCTGACTAGGGATTGAACCCAGGCCCCCTGCATTGGGAGAGTGGAGTCTTAACCACTGGACCACTGAGGAAGTCCCAGGAGTGCGTTTCTTTTATAAAAATCTCATTCCCATAAGGTTTTCAGATTTTGTTATCAACTCCTATAGAGATACTGCTTTTTAAAAGAGATACATCTTTAAAAAATGAAAGAGATACATTTTGATCTTCACTTTATTTTTCAGCTGGATTCCATGTTGGTTTTAACCATTTGCTGTTTAGTTTGCTAAGTCCTGTCCAACTCTTTGTGACCCCATGAACTGTAGCCCTCCAGGCTTCTCTGCCCATGGGATTTTCCAGGCAAAAATACTGGAGTGAATTACCATTTCCTTCTGCAGGGGATCTTCCCGATCCAACGATCGAACCAGAGTCTCCTTCTTGGCAGGTGGATTCTTTACTACTGAGCCAACTTGGGAAGCCCCGGCTTTAACAGTAACTACTTCCTATTTGTAAAATGCTTTAGTTTGCAATTGAAAAAAAGACTTTTTATGATCATGAAAAAAAATTGAACAGTGGAAATCAAACTCCAAAATTTCAGTTTTATTCTTTCCTTCTTCTCAAATTCCTAAAAGTAATGGAAGTTAAAAAAAAGAGAAAATCTATATAGGAATAAAGAACAGCCTATGCAGCAGTACTGTACCCAGCTGAGCATCAGAGAGGGCAGAGTGTATTCCTTCTGAACTTTGTTTCACTTCCTGTGGCAGGTGTGACCTCTGATACAGTTACTCTGTGTTAGGTTAAGGCAAGGACATAACCAGACTTTTTATTATATGTAAATGTCATCAAGTAGTTTACAAATAAGGAATGGGGAGGTTATCCTCTTTGTTTATCAGAGCCGACTCACATGTCTGAGTTAACTTGGAACCCAGATCTGAGTAGTTCTGATGCCGTGCAGACTTGTTTGGAAACAGGACTTGGGAATTAAAGTATCACTTTGGGCGAGACACGCTTGGTTTCATGTCTCTTTGTAGTTCGAACCCACTTACGAAGAATTCCCTCCCTTGGAGAACGAGTCTTTGTTGGACTACAGCTGTATGCAGAGGCTGGGAGCAAAACTGGGGTAGGTGACAACTGGCCTGGCGAGCTTCACACTGTCCTTCTTGTCAGTGGGAGATGAGAGTAGATGAGCAGCCACCATCTGCAAGCCTGTGTGGAATGAAAGAAAGTGAATATTTGTATGAGAAAACACTGTACTCTAGTATTTGTGGAGTTGAATCACTTAGCTGTATTGACTTTTTAAGTAAATGTGATGGGAATTTCTTCTTTTGGTATCATGAACTGGAAAGAAGGAGCATTTATGCCATTCATCATTACTCCATAAGCTTCAAATAGTTGGTCATTGAAGCATCAAGTCCTGTTTTGTTTGGTGGGGACATAGGGGCTAAACTGAATTGGGTAATTTATTAATCATATTTTAAGGGTCTCTCTCTCTCTACTATTTATTCTGTTTACTTGAGCTAATGGTAACTTGTTTCCTCATGATTTGTAATCTCTTTTTACTATGAACTTCGGTTCCTTTGCTCCTTATCTGTAGGAATTCGGTGATGTTTAGTGTGAGGCTGTATTCCTTCAGAAAGAACTGATTTTTACATATGTCAGGTACTTGGGAGCATTCCACCTATTTGGAATCATTTTACATTAATTTTTCTGCTTGAGTTTTTTTTTTTCCCTGTTTTGTTATTCACCCTGCACATAATATGAGTTTCATCCACAAACCTGAGTGCATTCTAACCTGTGGTTGTAAATCATCAAGGAATATTCTCCCCCTTCTCCTCAAAATTGAATGGAAATAAACAAGTTTGCATATAGGCTCCTTTGCAAGATGGATTTTTTTTCTAGTCCACCCATTCACTTAAGGTGCAGTCCTTTGTTGAGGGGGGTGAGAGTCCCAACTTTGAGGGGATTGTGGGGCTTTAGTTCCAACTCCTCACCTGATATAGAGCCAGGTCTCCTCTGCCATGCTGGCCCTGAAACTCAAGGCCTTGAGATACTGGTTACGTATAGATACTGGCTCCGTATAATACGTCAGGACATAACTACGAGGTCCTGTTTTATTTTTGGATTCCAAGAATTTCTCTAAATTCTGAGCTCAGCTTTACATTGAAGAGGATGTTTCAAACATATTTCATCCAGCATTTCAGATATTGTTCAGTTGGAGAGCTTTCAGGGTATCTTCCCCATTTTGCCAGAAATAAATGTCTTCATCATTCTTTTACTGCAGTTTGATAATATTCATTGCTTTTACTTGACCACAGCCTTTATTGTCTCATAGATTTGTATCTGGCCTAATTAACCAAGGAAAAGTTGAAGCATTTGAAAAAATGTTGTGGAGGGTCTGTAAAGGGTACACCATCGTGACCTATGCAGAGCTGGATGAGCCCCTGGAAGACCCTGAAACAGTGAGTAAATGTCACCATCTCCTTTCATCAGTGACGGACTTGCCCCAGAGCTGGAGGCACAGTCCAGAGTGAAGCATTTGAGTGCGTTGTTGACTGGATCCCTTCCTATCCTTGGATACGTTTTGGGGGAGTTCTGAGAATAAGGACTTTCTCCTGTTCTACTGAAGTACAATAGGGGCATTAACGTGGATACATCACTGCTTTCTGAGCTTCAGATCCAGGTTAGGTTTCAGCAGTTGTCCCAGTACTGTCTTTTACAGCAAAGGATCTAGTTAAGAATCACACTTTGGATTTATTTGTCATGACTTTTTTCTTGGTTGCCCTGCAAGGCTTGCAGAATCTTACTGAATAGATCCCTGACCACAGATCGAACCCTGGGCCCTCAGCAGTGCAAGTGCAGAGTCCTAACCACTGGACCACCAGGAAATTCCTACTTATCATGTTTTTTTGGTCTCCTTTATTCTGGGGTAATTTCTCAGTCTTACCTTGACCTTCATCGTCTTGGCATTTAAAAATTATTATAGACCAGTGATTTGGATAGAATGCCCCCTGTTTGGGTTTGTCCGATGTTTTCTCATGATGAGATTCAGGTTATGTGTCTTTGTCAAGAATGTCCTGGAGGTGATGTTGCCTTCTCACTGCTTCCCATCAGGGGCACACGATTCCTTTGTCCCATTACTGGTGATGTTCACTTCGATCTCTTGATCAATACTGGTGATGTTCACTTTGATCTCTTGATCAAGGGTAGTGACTCCTAGTCCTCTCCACTATGAATTTGTAACTCCTTTTCCTTTGTATTTAATACATGTTCTTGAGGAAGTGCTTTGAAACTCTGTAAGTACTCAGTTCCTTATCACATTTCAATCTGTTAATTTATTTCCTGTTTTATTCAATGAGTTATACTCTGTTACTTTTTTATTTTCATATTCAAATTCTTTAGATTTGGCCAGCTGGAGCCTATTCAGCTGGCTTTTATATTCTTTTTGCATGTTCCCATCATCTTTTGAATACTTCTTTGCTTTCCTGATAACAATATATGCAGATTCATTTTGTAATTTCCCTCATGCAGCTCTGGAATTAGCCATTTCTCTAAGGAGCTTAGTTCTCTTTGTTGGAGAATGGTAATTAGAAGCCACGCTGTGGTTTCTGGGTGTGCCCATTGTGAATGAGGTGATGCTCTTCCCAGCTCTGTCAGTGGACAGAGGGTGCACACATGTGTGGCTCACCCACTCACAACTTTATTTCTGTACCTGTGTGAAAACTGTGGCTTTACATCCAATTCTACTCCAGCACCATAGCGTTCATCCTGATTTGTAAGAGTTCATTTATAGGGTTCATTTCTAGATTTGTAACTCCTTTCATCATTGGGGAGAAACTCAACTCCCATCATTATTAATATACTTATTTGATCAGTCCCCTTGTATGTGACCAGTCTGCCCACTGATCTCCTGTCTCTGCTGCCCTGCCCTTCTCTCCATACGGAGCTTCAAGTTCCCCAGCCCCTAGACTGAGTGGCCCCTGGTGTGGGTGCCCTGCTCACCCTACCTGGGTGGCTCCCCTGCGGCATGTTTCCTCACTTTGCTTGGGCTCTGATTTTGCCCTGGGCCCTTATTGCCCTTCCCCTCCCCTCTCCAGGTCCATCCCCAAACGCACATCTAAGGCTTCAGGAATGAATTATTCAGGAAGGGAAGCAGAGGAGTCAGAGAGGAAAGAGCCATAATTACCTTTTAAAATAGCTGTGATTTAAAAAAAATTTTTTAAGACTTCAACCATAAAAATAACTATTTTGCTCTAAATGAAGATGAATTGATCTACTAAAGGTAGAAAAGGAACTTGGGCTTCTTAATTTTGAGAGAAGTGTTCATGTGTTCTTTCCTGGATTTGCCTTAGGAATTTTGGCTGTAATGTTGTTCAGTTGTGTCTGACTCTTTGCGACCCCGTGGACTGTAATCCACCAGGCTCCTCTGTCCATGGGATTCTCCAGGCAAGAATACTGGAGTGGTTTGCTCTTTTCTTCTCCAGGGGCTCTTCCTGACACAGGGATTGAACTCAGGTCTCCTATATTGCAGGCAGATTCGCGGGAATAGTTTTGACGCATACAGGAGTTTGGCTGTGAAATGATGGTTTAGCCTGAGTAAATCACACATGTTGGAAAATCTAATCGGTCAAGCTGTTCATTAACCATACACTATAATATTTTTTGTGCCTCCTGAAATTGCCAGTAGCAATATGTTAATTATCCATCACCTGTGACCTCTGAGACCTCTCCATGTAAAGCTGAAGATTAAAACTGTTCTGAAGTAGCATTTACATATTCTTTGAGTTTTTTCTTTATTGAGAACATATCATTCTCATGCAAAACATAAAAGTTTTTAAAAATACAATTTCTAAGCTCTTTGGTGCTGAGTTTATACCAGTAGGTTGAAGGGCATTAAATGTCTGTGAAGAAATACAGAGACATGGTTAGAGATATGTGTGTATATATATATATTTTTTTTATTTTCTTTTTAAAAATGGATTTCTGCATTTGTGATGACATTTGGCTGCGCTGTGCTGCGTCTTTGCTGTTTTGCAGGGGCTTTCTGTAGCTATGGCGCGTGGGGTGTACTCTCTCGTTGCGGTGCACGAGCTTCCCATTGCGGTGGCTTCCCTTGTTGCAGAGCATGGTTTCTAGGTCTTGAGCTTCAGTGCTTGTGGCTTAGTTGCCTTGTGGCACTTGGGATCTTCTGAACCAGGGATCGAACCCGCTTCCCCTGTATTGGCAGGCAGATTCTTAACCACTGGACCACCAGGGAAAATTTAAAAAGTTTTAACTTTCTTAAAAACTTTTTTCCTTCTAATTTTTTGTTGAGGTATAATTGACAGAAATGTGTATCTTAAAGCCACAATTCCTCCCTTCCCCACGATTATGAAGGAAATGTGAGCTCGTTCTAGAAAACTGAGAATAACAGATAACACAGGGATGAAAGTCAGTCACCTGTAACCCCGCTGCTCAGGGGGGGCCACTGTTTGCCTTTTGGTGTAGGTTCTGTTAGTCCTTGTTCTTGGGAGGATGTGGGGTTTGGTTTGGTAACTTTCACTCAGATTCTAGGATTTGTTTTTAGTGTCACGTTTAGTATCTTTTGGGTCCAATGTCTGACCTCTGAAAGTCCTTACAAACCCCAGAGTGGATTTCTAGCCATTTTCTCCTTTGTCAGTATCATTTTTAGATGCTGACCAGTCTCTCTGTCAGAGCTAGACTCAGGCATGTGGTTTCAGATCTGTGTTTTTTATATTATATATATCCCTGTTCCATATTATGTCTTAGGTGGTTGTATTCCCTGACACAGTACTATTTTTAAAATCATTAAGGAATGTTCAAAGTAAAATTCACTATAAATGCCTTTTCTCCTCCAGTGTAGTTTCTTTAATAATTTATCTTGAAATAATTTCAGTTTACAGAAAAGTTGCCAGAAGAGAACAAAGCCTTCTCCTGTTCCTTCCCAACTGTTACATTTTGCTGCCTGTACTGTTACCCACTTTCTGCATATCTAGTCCTGTTTTCTTTTTTTTTTAAACTGTCTGTTTTTGGCTGCGCTGAGTCTTTGCTGCTGCGCCCAGGCTTTCTCTAGTTGTGTGAGTGGGGGCTGCTCTTTAGCTGCGGCGTGCAGGCGTCTCATCGTGATGGCTTCTCCTGCTGCAGAGCACACGCTCTAGGCGCGTGGGCTTCAGTAGTTGTGGCACATGCGCTTAGCTGCTCCTCGGCCTGTGGGATCTTCCCGGATCAGGGATCGAGCCCGTGTCCCCTGCATTGGCAGGCTGAGTCTTACCCACTGTACCCCCTGGGAAGTCACATCCCCATTTTCATTCATCTCCTTGGCAGACCTTCTGAGAGGAAGCCATGGACAAATGTTCATTGCCCATCACAGGAATGCTGTTTTATATTGTAACCCATCAGGCTCCTCTGTCCATGGGATTCTCCAGGCAAGAATCCTGGTATAAGTTTTCATGCCCTCCTCCGGGGGATCTTTCCGAACCAGGGATGGAACCATGTCTCATGTCTCCTGCATTGGCAGGCAGGTTCTTTACCACTAGCACCACCCGGGGAAGCCCAATAACCACGATACAACCCTCCAAATGAGAAAAATCAACATGCCTGCAGCACTTTGGTGCAGTACAAACATGCCCTTCAGGCTCCTCACAGTTTGCCTTGTTTCCTTGCTGGGCCGCTGCCCTGGGGGAGACTGTGACTTGCCTTCGGGACAGACATCGTGTTCTGTGGGACGACCCTCCTTTGGGGTCCATTCAGTGCTTCCTCACGACCAGGCTCTGAGCACACGTTGCTGATGGGAACATGGATGCTCTCGTCCTTTCAGCACCTCCCACCAGGGGGCATGTGGTGTTGGTGTCCTGGTCATGTTGGTATCCACCAGGTTTCTCCACTTACATGTCACCCTTCTGCCCTATGTAACTGTTAAGTGGTTGCTGAGGAGATATCCCAAGGTTATTGGTCACTGGGGCCTCAACCCTCACCAAACTTCTACCCACCAGCCTCAGCCTCTGTGGCGACTCTCTAGAACTCGTCACCTCTGTCGCAGTTGCCATCATTTTCCCTTCTGGGCTTACTGGTTACCATCCTGCAGAAGGCAGTGCTTTCCCTGCCCTCACCGTCTCTCATTCATCCACGAACTCAGACCTTCCTCTTTATTTGATTCTGTTACGGTCCTTTTTTGTTTCGATGCCCAGATTGTCTGTGATTGGGCCACTGGGAGTCCCTTTGTGCACGTTTCTCTGGCCTTTGGCACGTTCTCAGCATTCAGCAGGCAGTCGCTTACTTCCTGTCACCATAGGATGGCCCTGGTCTCCGCCTGGAGTCAGCCGTTCCTTCAAGGACCCCTGGTACCTTTTAGTAGAGGATGGAATTTAGAAACCGGGATCTGGGTGTTTGAGTTCTCGGGTACTGGAGTGCTGTTGTTTCTGGGCCCTTTCAGCAGTCAGACATGCACACACACCACACACGCACACACACACACCACACACGCACACACACACACACACCACACACACACACACACACCACATACACACATCAAAACAATAA
>NW_011494732.1:5159371-5163530 GCF_000754665.1 Bison bison bison | reverse complement strand
CAACCACACCACACACACCACACACACACACACACCACACACACACACACACACACACACACACACACACACACACACACACACACACACACACACCACCACACACACACCACAAACCCCCCCCCACCCATACACACACACACACACAGCTGTAACCACTTCTGCAGCTACCTGTGCACATATATTATAGACCATTTGTTCAGGAACTTTCCTGCTGGTCCAGTGGTTAAGACTCCGTACTGCCAGTGCAGGGCGTGTAGGTTCGATCTCTGGTCAGGAACCAAGACCCCTTATGCCCTGTGGTACAGCCAAAAGAGGAAAAAAAAAAGAAAAGCAACAACCCCAAACCTGCCATTTTTGCAGAGTATATCCTACAGTTCTAGACGTCTCTTTTTCTTTTTCACTCTCTTCTGATAGTGAAAAATCTGGCTCCCCTTATCGACAATATAGTTCACGAATTGCGTAATTTAGGTATTTATTCAGTGTACCCAGCCTCCCAGCCACATCAGCCGTCGCCGCCTCCCCGGTCCCCGGCCACCTTGTGTCCTTAGCTTCAGGATCCCACCGCCTCCGCTTTGCCTGAAGGTCCCTGGCCTGTTTCCTGTCCCACGTTATTTCACGGCTTTTAAAGCCACCTTTTAAATACCATCTCCCAACTGGATATACTGGCTTGGACCTCTGCCCCAAATACCAGACTTCTGTTGAACTGGCTCCTCCATAACTTTGAAGTTCCCTGAAGACATTTCCACAGGATGCTTAAAACTGAACTCCCTCTCAGTCTTCCCCTGCCTCCCAGACCTGACCTTCCAGCTTGCCTGTCTCAGTCAGCGACAACTCAGCTCTCATCCTTCCAGCATCCAGAATGATTCCTGTGAAACTAGTCAAACTCCCCCGACCACACCCCCAATCTAAAACCCTCCCTTGGCTTCCTGTCTCACTCAGCCAAAAGCTCAAAGCCTCACAATGTCCCAGCCGGTCACCCCTCTGGCCCTCGGTCTGGCCATTTCTCTTCAGGCAGGCTGGCCTTCTCACTTCCCCTCATCTTGCCTCTGAGCTTTGTCTTGGCTCGAGAGGCTTTTTCCCAGGATCCATGTGGCTTGCTCCTTGCCCCTTCACTCCTCTAGACCCAGATGTTACCTTCTCCAGGAGGCCTTCCCTGATTGCCTGATTTAAAATCGTAGTCCCCAACTCGCTTCTCCCTGTCACCGCCCCCCCAGCTTTATTTTCTTTTTTATAATTATTTTCATTTTTGGCTGCACTGGGTCTTTGCTGCTGCATGGACTTTTCTAGTTATGGTGAGTGAGGGCTACTTTCTGGTTGTGGTCCTTGGGCTTCTCAGTGTGGTGGCTTCTCTTGTTGCAGAGCATGGGTTCTAGGTTCACAGGCTCAGTACTTTTGGTTTCTGGGCTCTAGAGTACAGGCTCAGTAGCTGGGTGCATGGCCTTAGTCACTGCATGGCATGTGGCTGGACCAGGGATCGAATCCGTGTCTCCTGCATTGGCAGGCAGATTCTTTACCACTGAGCCACCAGGGAAGCCTAGCTTTATTTTCTTTATCACCCTCATCTCCACGTGGCATATTACGTTCTTTCTTTGTGTCTCTCACTGCCAACCTGAATACAAGCTTCCCTCCCCTCCTAGGTCAGGAACTTTTGTCTGTTTTGTTCACTGCTGTATTCCTAGCACCGGGAACAGTGCCTGGCAGATAGGCCAAAAACCTATTTGTTGTTAGTTGTAGAATACTTGTAAATACAGTCAGTTCTCATTATTTGTATAGTTATGTTGTACAGTCTCCACAAGAACCGAGCCATTGCTCCTAGGAGAAGCATAGGGTTGGGTTCCTTTGAGCCTCTGGTCAGTGTTTTTGTCAACTGATCAGTCCATAACCTTGTTTTATATGTGTTCTGTTTAAAGACACCATACTTAATATATACTGTTGATTCATTAGCATTCACTGCCAACCCACGCTAGCATGCATGTCTGAGCAACTCATATGGGACTCACTTAAGGGCAACTCACAGCCTTTCTGTGCTCAGGAACACTCAGCAGCACTTTAGCAACACCCCTGAGGGCTGTTTCCAATATCGAAATTACCAACAAAAGGCACAGAAATGTGAAAAACTTGGAGCTAGACAGACCACGAAAAGGACACGCGTTTACAGTATGAACTAATGGTCACCTTGTTTGACCTCAACTGGAATATGCACGTTGAGGAACTCAAAATTTTTGTCACTCTGCATGTCTGCAAATGATTTAAAAACTGCTGCAAGTTTTGGTTTTGGGGGTTATATCTGGAGTGAATTTGCAGTTGTGGAATCTGCAGATGATGAGGCTGGACAGTGTTTGTTGAATGAATGAACACATTAACGAACTAACTCTGACAGAGTACGAGCTGCCAGGGTTTTCAGAGTTCTACCTGCAGAAGTAACAGTCATCTTTATCCTTTGTAGGGAGAAGTCATAAAATGGTATGTCTTTTTGATATCCTTTTGGGGAGAGCAGATTGGCCACAAGGTTAAGAAGATATGTGATTGGTAAGAAAAAGAAATATTTTATTTCCTTTATTTCTTCATTCTCAGTAACCTCTAGTTTTCCTTAGATAGGTCTCTGAAGAGTAACATAGTGGTTGCAGAGGCTGCTGGGCTTTGTTACGTGATTTCTTTGCTGTAATGCAATGTTTTCAGACATTTAATTTGTCATCTGCCTTGCCAGTGTAATACTTAAGATAATTCGAAAGTAAACACCGTGTTTTTAACATTCCCAGATTTGATTTCTTTCTTGGGAATTAAGGCTCAAGATCGATCGGGGAAGGAATCCCGGTTTACTATTTGCTGCCTTTCTGTTGCTTTGAGCCACGCATCAGCATATCTGTCCTCCTGGAGCAGATGGCTCATCCTTTGTCCAGCCCTCCACAGTTAGCTTCTTTGCCCTGGGGAAGGGGGCCTGGCAAGTGGTGGAGAGGGTGGGCTCAGAGTGGCCCGCCTGCCAAATGAGGTGGTACAAGTAAAAGACTATCAGACCACATGAACCTTCAAGAAACGCAGAGCAGTGTCCCAGCAGGAATCAGTCTGGGGCTTAGTTTTGTCACTAGTGGGGAAATAAACAAGGCCACGCCAAAACTCAGAAGAATGGCCTTTTGTTTTCTTATACTCTGGGAAATTTTAGCTGGCCTTGCTTCTTGCTGGGTAAGGGTGGGACTTGGTTATTTCCTTTGGATCAGTGTTCACCAGAGTTTGATACACAGTCACTGGTGTTATGAAAAGTAATTTTAGATGTTACATGGGCAATGTAACTTGTTCTTACTTTAATAGATGTATATTTATTTTTATGTAGATGACAAAAACTATAGCCAACACATAAACCCCTGACTTCACAAATATCATTGCTTAAGATAAAGCTAGAGTAAGAATTTCATTTTGATGGTCAGAGTGTAGAGAGAAATAGAAAGCATGGCATTCAAATACTGAAGCAGCGTGAGAGATCTTGCAGCTTGGGAGGTGCGGCCCTGCCTCCTCTCTGACCTGGTATCACATGGCCCCAGGGGATGTTTACTGTGAAAGTGAAAGAAAGTGAAAATGAAGTCTCTCAGTCATGTCAGACTCTTTGCAACCCCATGGACTGTAGTCTCCTCCATCCAGGCAAGAGTATTAGAGTGGGTTGCCATTTCCTTCTCCAAGGAATCTTCCCGACCCAGGGATTGAACCCAGGGCTCCTGCTTTGCAAGCAGACACTTTTACCGTCTGAGCCACCTCAGCACGTGTCAAGGGCAAGTGCCAGGAATCCAGAACTTCTTTCTCCCTTGATTTTCTTTTTTTATTTCAAGTTTTTTGTTAAAAAAAAAAAGATTATAATTAGTTGCTTTACAATATTGTATTAATTTCAGCTATAAACCCTGCAAATCAGTCATATGTATGCATATATCTCCTCCCTCTGGAACCTTCCTCCCACTGCCTCATCCTGCCCCTCTCAGTCATCGCAGAGCCCCGAGCTGAGCTCCCTGTGCTGTACGGCAACTTCTCACTAGCTGGCTATTTCACACATGGTAGTGTGTATATCGGAGAAGGCAGTGGTGCCCCACTCCAGTACTCTTGCCTGGAAAATCCCATGGACAGAAGAGCCTGGTAGGCTGCAGTCTATGGGGTCACTCAGAGTCAGACACGA
>NW_011494732.1:5157858-5159090 GCF_000754665.1 Bison bison bison | reverse complement strand
TCAACACTACTCTCTCAATTTGTCCCATCCTCTCCTTCCCTGTTGTGTCCACAAGCCGTCTCTACATCTGTGTCTCTTATTTCTCTCTCCTTTTTTTTTAAGGTAATTATTGTATGTTCTTTGATTTATGTTATACACGCCCAGCTTAAGGGTCATGGTGAATTTAGAACGTTGAAATTGGGAATGAGCTTTTAGGAATCATTGAGAGCAAAAATGGAATTTGGAGCCAAGAGAGAGTTGGCTAAATCTGTGGAATTCAGTGGACATTTGTCCAGTGTCCATCTGTAAGACCTTAGCATGGCCAGGTGCCTATGTCTGCACCTTTTTCTCCCAGAGGGCTGCTTTTATTCTGGTTTGGAGGAAATATGCCCGGACGGTGTATTAAATTTAGCCCTAGTTTTCTACATAGCTTCTTGTAGTTCTGACGGCTGCGGCACTGTCTCGAATCCTGTCTTCTAGTTACCACTGCCACGTTTACCCCTACCCCAACACAGCCGAGGAGCGCAGAGAGATCCAGGAGGGACTGAATACCCGGATTCAAGATCTTTACACTGTGAGTGAACCAGAAACTTACCTCCTTATCTGAGGGCTTGTGAAACATTTACAAATCCATTTAGTTTCTTTTTTAATATGGAAAATTTTGGTTGTGGACAAATTAAGACGTTTTAGGGAGACTGGAATGTCACCTCCTTCCTCTTCGTGGGCGTTTCATTTTAGCAGCCTATTAGAATGATGGGGCTTTAAAAAAAAAAAAAAGAGTCTGATTATCTTTGATCTGCTGAAGTGTAATTCTTCATCAGATAGGATGAGTGAGCCCCATGTAAAGTGCTGGCTGTAATTTTACCAGCACTGTTTTAAGTCATCTTTCTGCTTAGGAGTTCACTCTGACCTACTTGAGTGAAAGAGGGTTTCTTGGCAGAATGGGATGGGAATTGGTGGCTCCTGGGGTTGACAGGAAGTGGGGTGAGGCTGGAGTGGGTAAGAACTAGGGACCTAGGTCTCTGGGCCCATCCAGGCCATCATGCTGCCCTGGGGACCACACCTCACTGTTCTGTGCCCTGGGCTCCTGTTCGGGAGAGGCAGCTCCAGGCCTGGAGGAGAAGGACTGAACTTCCTTAACTGTCCCCAGAGAGGCTGGTGCCTGGAATCCCCCCATCATCGAGGAGAGAGTACCCCTGGAGGAGGTCAGGTGCCCGGCAGATGCTCTGCTGAGATCCCGTGTTTGTCTTCAC
>NW_011494732.1:5154124-5157694 GCF_000754665.1 Bison bison bison | reverse complement strand
CCCCTCCCTTCCCTTCCCCTTTCTCCCCTCCCTGCTGGCCCTTTTCTGCCCAAGGTTGGAGTGTATCTCATCAAGCTCAGGGCGATGAGATAGATAGGAGAGGACACCATGTCGATGCTTTTGAACCAAAATTGCAGAGTCAATCACTGGAAGCTGTGTGCACATGCATTCTTTTCTCCTTAATTGAAGTTTAGTTGCTTTACAGTGTTTTCCTGTATACGGCAGAGTGATTTGCACAGGCTTTTTAAAACCAACCTTTCATTTTATATTGGCATATAACCGATTAACAATGTTGTGATAGTTTCAGGTGGACAGCAAAAGGACTCAGCCATACCTGTACAGGTATCCATTTTCCCCCAAACTCCCCTCCCGTCCAGGCTGCCACATAACATTGAGCAGAGTACCCTGTGCTGTACAGTAGGTCCTTGTTGGTTATCTATCTTCTAAATACAGCAGTTGCGGTGGCATTTTTAATTTGCTTGTTTGAGTAAGTAGTTCAGTGACATGTTTTATAAGTCAAAAAACTATTATTAAAGAACCAGTGAAGGGACTTCCTCTTACCCAAAGCCTCAGTTTTGTTCAGTTCCCCTGCTCAAAGACAACCCTTGTTTTAGTTTAATTATGTCTTTGGGTTTCTTAATCATAGATAAACAAATAGGAATATATAAAAGGGGAGAATTCCGTTCCTTCACAATAGATTATGTGCTATTTATACTTTCTTTTCTTTTAAGAAAACTTCCCTGTTTTTATAGCTATTTAATATCCTGCTGGAATGGATGTTACATGGTTTATGGATGCGAATACCACCAGCGCAGAGACTAACACTTGACCTTTGACAATTCAAACACGCACAGATTTGCCAGATACTGGGTAGATTCCCAGGATGGAATTGCTGGATCAGTTTTGCCAGATACTTGCCAGATGAATGCAACCAATTGTTGCATTTCCCCTATTTTGAGTGAGGGTGAATATCTTTCTTTCGTTAAAAAAAAGAAAAATGTATTTATTTTATTTTTGGCTGTGCTGGATCTTTGTTGCTGCTCTCGGCCTCTCCCTAGCTGTGGCGAGTGGGGGCTACTCTCTAATTGTGGTGTGCTTCTCTAGTTGCAGAGCATGGGCTTAATTGCCCCGAGGCATGTGGTATCTTCCCAGACCAGGGGTCAAACCCAGGTCCCCTACATTGGCAGGTAGATTCTTAACCACTGGACCACCAGGGAAGTCCTGAATATCTTTTTGTATGTTTAAGAGCCTTTGAATTTTCACTTTCTGGTGAGCTCTCTGTTCACATGCTTTGCCCATTTCCCACTTGGGGGTTGGTCCTTTTCTTACTAATTTCCTTAGCTCGTTGTCTGTGATACGAGAACACAGTTCTGTCCCCCGTTCTGTCACTTGTCTTACTGTGTCTCTTTCTGTTTGTTTGCTTTGGTCCTGCGGAAGTTTTTGGTTAAATATACTTCCATGTATTCAACTTGGTTGAACCTATTAATCTCAGTTCCTGTGGTCTCTGAACTTTGCTGCTGCTGCTAAGTCTCTTCAATCGTGTCCGACTCATTTCCTTCTCCATTAAACCACGTGCCGCTGCTGCTGCTGTTAAGTCGCTTCAGTCGTGTCCGACTCTGTGTGACCCCATACTCGGCAGCCCACCAGGCTCCCCCGTCCCTGGGATTCTCCAGGCAAGAGTACTGGAGTGGGGTGCTGTTGCCTTCTTCCCTGAACTTTGAATCATAGGTTATTCTCACTTTAGGACTATGGGCTCAGTCTCCCGTGTTCCTGTGTGAGTTTTTTTTAACTGGGGTATAGGTGTTTTACAATGTTGTGTTAGTTTCTGCTATACAAGAGTTTTTCTGTATCAAAACTTAGTTCTTTACTGAAAATAATAGGTTTACGTACTTCAATAGACAAAGAAACGTGTTTTTTTATGAGCTTTTGGTTAATCACCTTGTTTCTTCACATAATTCTGTGATGGTACAAAAACATCAAAATAATGATGGCATAAAAATAGTTATTTTGGAGTATGGGGCATCTGTTGTATTTATTTAAAGATCTAGATGATTCTTATTTATTGAGGTAGCATCAGTTTTGAGAGACATGACTGGTACTCTAGTGCATATGTGTGTATATAAGTAGCCCCAGGGTCGCCAATATAAAACTGGAATTTAGTGGTTTATCTCCTAAAAATGTTCAAGAGAAATTTAGAGACAGCTGCAATATTACCTAATAAAAATGAAATATAGGGAAGAATAAATCAGAATGTCAATATGGCAACATTTTGTTTTATTTCTGTTACACTCATCACTGCCCACTTCCACCACTCAGGCTTGCTAGATTCTTCCTTCTGTAAGACCGCAGCCCCCAGGCGCACCCTCCCTGCCCATCCCGGGAGGCTCCCCCAGTTCCTCCTGTCACTCCTGGCGTGCTTGGACCTCCTGGCGGGTGGTGATCAGTACTTCCCCACGTGGCCCTGCACAGGGCCTCGTCATAGCAGGCCACCAAGATCTGTTGAAAGAGCTCTTGGGTGGTAACTTTTTCTTTTTTTCTTTTTTTCATGTGAAAGAGAGAGAGCGGTGGTACGATCCCCTCATTCATGAACACAATCCCAACAAAAGAAACTCCCCCAACCCTGATCCGCACCAACAAATTCACCGAGGGCTTTCAGAACATTGTGGATGCCTACGGGGTCGGGAGCTACCAAGAGGTGAACCCAGGTCGGAAGCCTGCATTTGCTAGTCTTTATATTTTATACATTCTGTGCATCACTGCTGCTTTTTTCCCCCTATGAGAATGTAACAGACATTTGGAAAAATAGGCTCACTAGTAGCTGTTTTGTTATTTAGTATAAGCTGTTTATTTTGTTTTGAACATGCCTGGTGGCATGTGGAATCATACTTCCCCAGCCCAGGATTAAACCCGTGCCCCTGCATTGGAAGCATGCAGTCTTAATCACTGGACCACCAGGGAAGTCCCTGAAGTGTTCTTTTTAACCTGTCAATTCTCTCTTGAGAATTTGGGAGAAAGTCAAGATCATTATATTCGGTCGTGTTTGCATTAACTAGAAATTTCTGCCTCTGCTGCCAATCAGAAATCTCTTGCTTTTCCTGCAGCTCTCTTCACCATCATCACTTTCCCCTTTTTATTTGCCGTGATGTTTGGAGACTTTGGACATGGTTTTGTGATGTTCTTATTTGCCCTCCTGTTGGTGTTAAACGAAAATCATCCCAGACTAAATCAGTCACAAGAGGTAAAAATTTAAAAATGTTTCATTTTTGGCAATAACCGTAACCCACCTGACTGAGACCTAGGTGGGGTGGGTCTTCATTCTTGTGTGATGGGAAGTTCTGTGCCATGAACTTGATTTTTATTTATACATATATATTTTTAAAGTGTTTATTTATTTGGCTGTGTTGGATCTTAGTTGCAGCATGTGGGATCGAGTTCCCTGACCAGGGATCAAACTCGGGTCCCCTGCACTAGGAGTGCAAAGTCTTAGCCACTGGACTGCCAGGGAAGTCCCCATGAGCTTGACTGTGAGCAGTCTGGAGAGGAGCGGTTAAGAATGTGCCCAGACTAACT
>NW_011494732.1:5139582-5154024 GCF_000754665.1 Bison bison bison | reverse complement strand
CGCTATATCCTCCTGCTGATGGGGCTGTTCTCAGTGTACACGGGCCTCATCTACAACGACTGCTTTTCCAAGTCAGTCAACCTCTTCGGCTCCAGGTGGAACGTGTCTGCCATGTACAGCTCCAGTCACAGCCCAGAGGAGCAGAGGAAGATGGTGCTTTGGAAGTGAGTGTCTGCCCAGCTGCCAGATGGTGTCTGAGGTGGAGGGCGTCACTCTGAGGCTCCCTCGCCATCACAGGAGGCCCTCACCCCTCTTTTGTGTTACAGTGACAGCATCGTCAGGCACCACAGCGTGTTGCAGTTGGATCCCAGTGTTCCCGGAGTGTTCCGCGGCCCTTACCCTTTCGGCATTGATCCTGTGAGTATACTCCTCCCCTTAATATCTCAAGTTTCTTGCTGCTGCTGCTGCTGCTAAGTCTCTTCAGTCGTGTCCGACTCTGTGCGACCCCATAGACGGCAGCCCACCAGGCTCTGCCATCCCTGGGATTCTCCAGGCAGGAACACTGGAGTGGGTTGCCATTTCCTTCTCCAATGCATGAAAGTGAAAAGTGAAAGTGAGTGAAGTCGCTCAGTCATGTCCAACTCCTAGCAACCCCGTGGACTATAGCCTACCAGGCTTCTCCGTCTATGGGATTTTCCAGGCAAGAGTACTGGAGTGGGGTGCCATTGCCTTCTCCACAAGTTTCTCGCTAGTACCACCTAATTTTTCAATGAAAAATGTTTTTAGTTTTGACCACTCTGTGTGGTTTATTCCCTTAGGAACTAAGGTCAGGCCTTAGTTCCCTGACCAGGGATGCAGCACTTGCCCTTAGCAGTAGGACCTCAGAGCCCTAATCGCTGGACCACCAGGAATTCCCAGGATCACCTCGTTTGAACTGTCACAGAGGTTTCACAGATGGTTGAGCACGGTTCAGGTGGTTTTACCTGAGGGGCTGGTTCTCGGGGGTTTCTGTCTGGATGACAGAGGCTCACCGGGTATTCCGAGTCAGGCTGGTGTGCAGATGAAGCTGACAGTCCATTTGAGAAGCAGGATCAGTGCCTGAGTACAAGTCCACGGAGAGCTGGGTTACAGTCTGTCCTACTCCCTGACCCCCTTGATTCTAGTGAAAAGTGCCACGAAACGTGCTGCTCCTTCCATTTCTTCCTTGTGCACGTTAATTATTTTTTTATCTTTTGTTTTAGAAAGAAATAGTGTGCAATTCTAGAATGGGAAAGGGAGCTTAAGCTTATCATGGTGCTTATTGAGGTGGTTGTTTGAAAGGGGAAAAGTGTGGGGAGAAGGAAAGAGAGGCACTGGCTCTGGGGCTGGGGCTGTCCCACCTGCCCGCCCCGCCATGGGGCTCGGCAGGCGGCTGCTTCTGAGGCCCAGGCAGCGTCTCTCTAGACTCAGGGTTCTTCTCGAGGAATCTCAGCCTTAAGAGAAGAGCTTAGAAACTACCTCAAGGGACTTCCTTGGTGGTCCAGTGTCTCAGACTCTGCCATCCTGATGCAGGGGACCTGGGTTCAATCCCTGACCCGGGAACTAGATCTCGCCTGCCACAGCTGAGTTCACAGCCGCGAGTACAGAGCCTGCATGCTGCAGCTAGAACTGGGCGCAGCCAAGTGAATAAAGCCGCGTCAGAATCGGTTTGGAGGGAGGTGATACAGTAATGAAAAAACCCACTGACAGGAGTCTATCATCCCCTTATCTGAGCTCTCCAAGGGACGCTGTCTCCTAATTGTTTATTCTTGTCTCTAAACATAATGTACATAATTGAATATTGTTGCCTCAAGTCTTAATGTGATAGGAAACTTGAAAAAGCTTGACCACGGTTGCCTTAGGGAATAGCACTTGCATCCTAAGACAGTTGAAGGAAGTTAAGTTTTCTTTCTTGCTGTTTCGTTTTGTCTTTAGATTTGGAACTTAGCCACCAATCGTCTCACTTTTCTAAACTCTTTCAAAATGAAGATGTCTGTGATTTTAGGGATTACTCACATGACTTTTGGAGTCATTCTGGGAATATTTAACCACTTGTAAGTACAGATTTTTTTTTAAACCAATATTTATAAGCCACGTTTTTGGTACTAATATTTCTTAAACTTTGCTTGTTGATAGATTGCCTAGATCTTAAAGGCAGCCAGTATGGGGGTATGTTGTATTCACATGATCCTGTTTTGATAATCAGTTTTTTGGCAGCTTCTTTGATTCAGCAGATATTTGTTGAGCATATAGACTGTGCCTGGCACTGTTAGGGGTTGAACAGTGAGATCAGAAAAAAGTTTTCACCCTCATGGAGTTTATGTTCAAGTGAGGGAGACATGCAGCATGTTCATTCACATTTATTTCCAGAGGTGATTTTTGTCATATTCTTTTTTTGTTTTATAAATCAAAAACTTTTGGTTTGTTTCTTACAGCTGGTATATTAGAAGTAAGAGATGATGTCTTTTTTCTTCTAATTGAATCTGAAAGGGAAAGACTAGTCTTCTCTCCTGTCCTCACATCTTTTTGTGATTATATCTGGGTCATAACACAGATGATGTGATTCTGAGATGGGCTTTGTCATGGAGAATTTAAGATTAATTTACTCTTTACTTTTTATCTTAGTACAGCTGCCTGCTGCCGCTAAGACCTGGCGCAACCAAATAAATAAATGTTAAAACATTTGTTCATGGGTTAATCATTTCTGTTTTTTGCCCTAGGCATTTCAGGAAGAAGTTCAATATTTGTCTGGTTTCCATACCAGAACTGCTCTTCATGCTCTGCATCTTTGGATACCTTATATTTATGATCATCTATAAGTGGCTGGTTTATTCAGCTGAAACCTCCAGAACTGCTCCTAGCATTCTGATTGAATTTATTAGCATGTTTTTGTTCCTGGCTAGTGACACAGGTGGTCTTTACCCAGGGCAGGTAAACAATATTTTTTTTTTTCTTCCCCCATTCTTAGGAACTCAAGGGAAGTCCTCATGAGAACCTTTTTGTTTCGATCAGTAGAATGATTAAAGGTGATTCCCATGGCCTCCCAGGCACTGAGCGGCTTTCTGTTTCTCTCTGTTATCACAGGGGTGTGTCATTCTGCCATGAGTGCTGTCTCCGGGGCTCTGGTCAGACTGTAATCCAAACTTGCTGCCACTCCTTAGCTGTCAAAAGTGGTGGGGAAAGAATGTGTTAGGGAGGGTTCCCGAGTACTGCTCATCCATCTGTCTTTCCAGTTTTTTCTTTTCTTTTCTTTTTCCAGTTTTTTTCTTTTTGAATACTTTGATTGATCTATTTATATTTAAATAATACCACTGAGCCACCAGGGGAAGCCCCTCCAGTTTCTTTAAAATCAGTTTCTGATTCAGCCAGGCTTTCAGAGAACTGGCAGTTGGACTATGGCACATGGTTCTCTCCAGAAATGACTTTTCTATATAGATGCACATTTGTGTGATGCCACCCATATCAGCTATGAGTTTAAGAAACAAAAGGTAGAGACCCTCTGACAAATATAATGTAGCTTGCATTTACTTTACGTTCTTGCTGATAGACATTCTACTTGGTTGTCACTGGTTTCAGCGTCCCAGTGACACTTGGTAGGTCTTTGCGTGTTAACCGGCTTCCTCCCCGTCTGCACCAACAGGAGCATGTCCAGAGGCTGCTGCTGCTCATCACCGTGTTGTCAGTCCCCGTGCTTTTCTTGGGAAAACCACTCTTTCTGCTGTGGCTGCACAGGGGGCGCAGTTGTTTTGGGGTTGGCAGGGTAAGTGTGAGCTTGGATGCACGTTCGTCGATGGTGAGCAAGGTCTGTTTTTAGCTGTGAAAAGTTTTGTAAGGAAAACACCTTCCAGGAATTCCAGTGGCTAAGACTCCACGCTTCCTCTGCGGCGGGCATTGGTTCAATCCCCAGTCAGGGAACTAAGGTCCTGCTTGCTGTGCAGTGCAGCCAAAGAAATAAATAGATTTGGAAAAAAACAAAACACCTTCCATGGGATCCAGGCTTTGATTTAAAAGCTAAAGCTTCCCTCACTGAGCACTCTGGTGTTGGCTGTTCTGCAAATGTGTGGTGCCAGGAACCTGCACATCTGGGCGTGGGAAACTGGTCCCCCTTTAATGAACCCCAAACCTAGCAGGAGCTTGCACTGAAATCTTTCAGTGATGCTGGTCATAACTAAAGTGTTTTTCTTCTTTATTCTTGCCTCTTCATCTTTTAAGGTGCTTTTTTAAGTAACATAATTAAAGGAAATTTGGAAAATACAGAAAATAGTGCCTTGAAGTTTTCCTATACAGTTATAAACAGTGTTAACCATTTGTTGAGTTTCTTTTCAGACTGTTTTCTTGTTTGTCTATATTTCTTTTTTTAAAAAATTCTGGGGCTGGGGTGGAGGAAATATTGTGGTAAAATACACGTGGTGTAAATTTTCCATCGTAACCGTTTCAGGCGCACAGTTCAGTGTGCACCCCAAGTACACACTGGCATTAAATATTTCACACTGTGCATCCGCCTCCCACCCATCTCCAGAACTCTTCCATCTTCCTAAACTGAGACTTCATATCCATGAACACTAATTTCCCATTTCCTCTCCCCAGCCCTTGGCAACTACCCTTCTACTTTATGTGTGTATGAATTTGACTGCTTTAGGTATCTCATACAAGTGGATTCAGGTAATATTCTCCTTTTATTTTAGCATAATGTCCTCAAGATTGATCCATGTTGTAACCTGTGTCTGAATTTCCTTCCTGGGAATTCCCTGGCGGTCCAGTAGTTGGGACTCTGTGCTCACTGCTGAGACTTGCCTGGGTACAATTCCTGGATGAGGAACTAAGATCCCACAAGCTATGTGGTGCCAAAAAATAAAAAAGGAAGAGAGAGAATTTCCTTCCTTTTTTCCCCCCACACTTTGACTCCATAGTATGTGGGATCTTTGTTCCCTGACCAGGGATTGAACCTGTACCCCTTGCATTGGAAGATGGAGTCTTAACCACCAGACCACCACGGAGGACCCTTCCTTTTTAAGGCTGAATAATATTCCATCATGTGACTACATTTTGCTTCTCGGTTCATCCATGAATGGGCACTTGAGTTGCTTTCACCTTTTAGCTGTTGTGAACAGTGCTGCTCTGAATGTGGGCATATAAATATCTATTGGAGTCTTTAGCTTTCGGTTCTTTTGGGTATATGCTAGAAATGATCGTTCTTTATTTAATGCTTTGGGGAGCCACTGAACTGTTCCACAGTGGCTACACCATTTTATGTTCCCGTCAGCAATGCACAGGAGTTCCTCCACACCATAATCAATGCTTACTTATGCTCTTGTTTTTTTTTTTACAACAGCCATCCTAGTGGGTATAATATGCTCGTTTTCTTTTAAAGGGCTTTTTATTCCTGAAGAGCTGAATCTTTAACAGAGTCGAAGGGGTTCTAACTTTGATTTTGTCACAACCTTGCAATTTTAAAGGCACTGACTCTGTTTTCTTTGGGTTGTTTTTAGAGTGGCTACACACTTGTAAGGAAAGATAGCGAGGAAGAAGTTTCTTTGCTGGGAGGCCAAGACATAGAAGAGGGGAACAACCAAATGGAAGATGGATGTAGAGAAGTGACGTGTGAAGAGGTAACCTTTTCAGTTACTGTTGTTGATGTGAGGAGCCAGGCTTGCACAGAGATGATCGTCACAACGAGAGTGATAACAATCACTTTTTTTTTTTTTTAATTTTTACTAGTCTAATTGACTTACCATCGTTAATTTCAGGTGTATGGCAAAGTGAATCAGTTATACATACACATACCAGTTCGGTTCAGTCGCTCAGTTTTGTCTGACGCTTTGCGACCACATGGACTACAAGACGCCAGGCTTCCCTGTCCATCACCAACTCCCAGAGTTGCTCAGACTCGTGGCCATCGAGTCAGTGATGCCATCCAACCTCTTGTCCTCTGCTGTCCCCTTCTCCTCCTGCCTTCAAGCTTTCCTAGCATCAGGGTCTTTTCCATTGAGTCAGCTCTTTGCATCAGGTGGCCAAAATATTGGAGCTTCAGCTTCAGCATCAGGCTTTCCAATGAATATTCAGGACTGATTTCCTTTAGGATTGACTGGTTTGATCTCCTTGCAGTCCAAGGACTCTCAAGAGTCTTCTCAAACACCACAGTTCAAAAGCATTAATTCTTTGGTACTCAGCTTCCTTTATATGTATCCATTTAGATTCTTTTCCCGTATAGGTCATCACAGAGTACTGAGTAGAGTTCCCTGTGGTATACAGGAGGTCCTTATTAGTTGTCTGTTTTGTATATAGTAGTGTGTATATGTCAATCCCAATATCCCAGTTTATCCCTTCCCTCACTGTCCCTTGGTAACCATACATTTATTTCCTCTATCTGTGACTCTTGTTTCTATTCATTGATAGTAATCATCTTAAACATCAGAACTCAAAGCAAAACAACCGTTCCTCAAAGCTTTCCAAATACTATTCTCTTCATAGAATTGTCATCATAAGGATTTGGGGTTAACATTTTGTGGTTCTCAGTCTTACAATGGGATTTATAGTGTTAACATCACAAGTTGTGATATTAAATGACTTAAGGTGCTGTGAACATTACTTTCAGAAGATTCTCATCTCCATGAGAACTTCTCCATAGTTGTAAGAAAGAGACCCTGTTCACACTGGCTTCAGGGGGATTCTGCTGGCGCAGGTCAGGATGTGGGGAGAGTGGGCCTCAGGCTGGTGAGGCTCTGGATTCCAATCCCAGCAAGTCTGGCTTGGGTTTTCTTCTTAAGTTTGCTTCACATTCTGAAGCCAGTTGGCCCCACGATGTGGGAACTGTAGCCACAACGTGCACTGGGCTCATTTTCTTTAGTCTTTCAATCAGAGAAAACCACTCTTAGCATGAGGAAGAATCCTAAGGAAGTGCTGTGATCGGCCTGGCTGGCGTCACTCGCCATCCCCAAACCAGTGACTGCTGTAGTTGTCTGCATGGGCTGCCACAACCACACTCGGGGGCTTGAACTGAAGAAATTTCTTTCTCACGGTTTTGGAGGCCAGATGTCCAAGGTCAAGGTGTTGGCAGGGTCAGTTTCTCCTGGGGCTTCTCTCTGTGGCTGTGTCCCCACATGGCCTTACTGCTGTGCATGCATCTCCTGTTGTCTCTTCTTATAAAGACATCAGTCCTACTGGATCAGGCCCCAACCTTATGACCTCATTTAACCCTAATTACCTCCTTAAAGGCCCCATCTCCAAACATACTCATACTGGGGATTAGGGCTTCAACATACGACTTTAGGAGGGGGCACATTTTAGCTAATAACGACTGGCTATGGATCCAGGGTGAGATGGGAGAAGAAGCGTTTCCTCCCAAGGAAGGGAAGCCCAGTCCTGGCGGACAGAACCAGCATGTCTGCTGCTCTCGTCTACTTTATTTTCTTGGAAACTTTTTTGGTTGTTCAATGAGGACTAAACAAGATTTCTTACAGTCAGCCTTTTGTAATTATTAAGTAATTTAGTGCTTTAATTTGAGACAGTTAATAATTAACTTTCTAAGGTCATAAAAAAACAAAAAGCAGACCTGGAAGAATGTGAGAGGTGTCTTGCCCAGTGTTCTACAGTCTTTTCACTGTTAGGGACTCTTTTTATAGTTTCTCGTTCTCAGACTCGTATTAAGATGCTCTTATCCATTAAACACACATACATTCACAGTCTTCTACTCTTGTGGTTGGTGGATGTCTGGTTTTTCATGATACGTTTTATAATTACTAAGAGTAGCTCAAGAACCTCATTGGGCTGTCTGAGGGCCATGGTGGTTGTGGCCTCAGAGTCCGGAGTTCTGGTCCGGTGCCTCCAGCTCACCTGTGGGGTCAATCCTGGGGACGGGAGTGGGAGCTCCGTAGATCGAAAGCTGGGTAGCGGCAGAGCTGTGAGCAGAACTGGGATCTCGTGGCTCTGTGCCCCTCACACTCCAGCACGTCCTCAGCAGCGTTCCAGAAGCCAGGCCTGTCACCGTCGTGCATGTCGTGTACAGAATCTAACCAGGTTGTGTCATCTCTCGTAGTTTGATTTTGGAGAAATATTAATGACCCAAATAATTCATTCCATCGAGTACTGTCTGGGATGCATCTCTAACACTGCTTCGTACCTGAGGCTCTGGGCACTCAGTTTGGCTCACGCACGTAAGTTTCTGGTTTGACCTGCAGTTCCCAAACTCTGGGCCAAGACACCCTTCAGCACCTCAGTTAACTCATGCGGGCACTGAGGGACACTAAAAATTTTGATGGAAAGGGCACTGTCTATGATAGAATGGGGACTGTTAGGTTGTTTGGACTTGACTACTTACTGCCCTGGTCTCCTGGGTATTTCTTTTGACTTCAGGGTGCTGTGAAAAAAATCACTGGGACACAAGTTGTTTTCAGGACCGAGAAGGCTTAGGAACCTCTGGCATAAGCATTTTACTCCCTCTGTTCTGACCATTATTTTTGTTTTTACTGTTATTTTAATTCAGCCCTGCCTCACCAAGTGTGATGGTCTAGTTATGTCAAGCAAGTCCTGAAACAATGCTGATGAATAGTTTTGATTACAGATAGTCCTCCTTTTGCATGCTCTGGTGATGCATGGATTTCAGTTACCTCCGTTTACTTAAGTCTCTCCAGCTGCCCCAAAACACGGTTGAAATTTCAGTTTCTACAATAAAATCTGAGTATATGGGTACAAAGCGCAGGCTTCACTGCTGGCCTTTTAGCCTACAAGTCACTATGTAAATAATACACAGCACATCATGACCAGAGACCAGCGACATCACTTCTTCAGAGCCTGTTGTGGTTGGTCCCTGTGCTTTTTCATTTCCTCATGCATTTATAAACAAGAATAAGAGAGTGTTTTCATGTTCTGATAATTTGGAAAGGTCCCAGAGCAACTGTCATTTTCCCCGTTGGTCCCTGAACCTGCTTCTCAGTTCGTGCCCAGACAGCAAAGGGCGTGGTGGGCTTGCCTCCTTGTAGGCCAGTGGTAAACTCACCTGGCATTTAAAAGTGGATCCGTGAACTGAGGGAATTGGCCAACAAAGATGAAAAAATGCACCAAAGAAACAAAGGGTGATATGTTGGAAGTGAAACGCAAACGGAATGTAACAGGAGTTTAGGAGAAAGAACTGATGTGGGGGTGTGACACTGCTGCTGTTCGAGAGGTGAAATTTGCAGCCAGAGGAACTTAGTAATGTATGGAAGATGCTGGTGTCCCAGAAGTGATGCTGCCGAAGCTCCAGGAGGTAGTTCAGGACTTGGAAGGCGCAAAGGACACTGTAGAAGCTGATTCCAACTTGGAAAAGAGTAGGACAGCTTGCTAGGTATTAGGGAGAAGGCTTGCTCTGTGTCCAGGTGCCTGGCTCTCCCAGGTCACATGAGAAGAAGGCTGTTCAAATCACCCTTGATAAGTTCTTACCAAACCCACCAAACAATTTAATACTCAGTATTTCTAATGTTTAAAAGATAGATTCGCTCTTTTTTTCATTTCCTTGTGCATTTATAACCAAGAATAAGAGAGTGTTTTAATGTTTTGACAGTCATTTTGAAAGGTCCTGGAACAACTGTCATTTTCTCCATTGACCATTACGGATGCTTTCGCTGGTCACTGTTCTGCCCCTGCTCTGTTGTGCAAAGACTATCTGTACTTTTGAAAATCACCAGGTGATAGAGGTGTTCTTTTGCTGGTTGGCACACTGATATTTTTATAAGCATAGCTGCAAGTTGAGACTTTTCTGGTTGGAGGGGGCGCTGTGGTCCACCATCTTCTATTGCAGAGGAGGAGACTAAGGCCCAGTGAGGTTCGGTGCTAGCGCTGGATCACCTGCCTGACCAGTTAGTGGCCGAGTCAGGACTGATGCCCAGCTTCCCACTGCCTGATCCAGGGCTGCACTGGGACCGAGCCAACCAGACCCCCATCTGGATCAAGATCTCTCCTTGGCAGGCAGGCAGACCTCTGATTTCTCTGGAATGTCAAGTCATCCTCCACATTTGAGATGATCAGGTTGCTCACGTAACTTTTATGTGAAGAGCAGATTATATCTTTTACGGGTGTATATTTATTTTAGAGATAACAATTCAAAATTTCTCAGAAGGAAACTCAGTCTAGCTGGCTAATGGAAGTGACTCACTGAAGGTCAACAGAGGTTAACTCTGCAAAATGCTTCCCACGCAGAGTTGTCTGAGGTCCTGTGGGCCATGCTGATGCACGTCGGCCTCCGGGTAGACACAGCCTACGGGGTCTTGGTGCTGCTCCCAGTGATCGCTTTCTTTGCAGTATTGACGATTTTCATCCTTTTGATCATGGAAGGGCTTTCTGCATTTCTTCACGCCATCCGCCTCCACTGGTGAGCTTGGAATTGAGCTTCAGAACTGATATTTAAGACAGTAACCCCCCCCCCCCATATATATACACGTAGAACATTTCCAGTAATATGTATGTGTACCTACATTATTTAGGCTAGTTCTTTCCTTGCCAGTATTGAGATCTGTATTCTGATCCCCTGAGTTAAAATTCTATTTTGTTTCTGAGGTATTGTCCCTGACATGTAAAAAGCAAGTTTATATTTGGTGAATAATTATGTGTATTTAATATTTTCAACTCCCTTTGGGTCTGACAGGTTACTTTATCTCATTGTAAGCCATATTTCTTAATGTTTTACAATATATATCAGATTGTGTGTCCAGTTACGAGGAGAGAGAGGTTCCTAATTCTCTTGTGAATGTCCATAGAGTGGCAAGTAACATGAGGTGTCAGCATTTCCTTCATGGGAAAGCCAACAAAGGGTCAGTGTGTGTGTGTGTTTTATCTCAGTGAAAGTATTTGTGCCAAGAGCATGTATGGAATGAAGCACGTTTGGAAGTACAGGAACTTTTTTTTAACTTAGTAAATGTTGTTTTAAGAAATGTAGGAAATGTTATTCAGAATCTTTCGTTAATACTTTTTTTTTTTTTTTTAGGGTAGAATTTCAGAACAAATTCTACGTTGGTGCAGGCACCAAATTTGTTCCTTTTTCATTCAGATTACTTTCTTCGAAGTTCAGTGATGACCTGGCGTGATCATATTGAAGTATCCAACAAGCTTTCAGATTTATGGAGAATTATCATGTTGTAGAATTCCTTATGTTAAATTGATGATAGGAAAAATTCCAACTTCATTAATTGCCTTATGAGACAGCCAAATCTGTAAGATATACCTCTTCCTCATATGTTAAGTATTTTGTAAACTTTCTCAATTTCAGATATATAAATTTCTTTCCATTTTTATGATGAGCAAATGTAAGTTCATGCAAAAGTTATGGTTGTTTTTAAAAATACAGGCGTGGGAGAGAGAAGCCAATTTTGAATGGTGAATTGAACATAGTCTTAGATATTTGATTTCTTTTCATTTTATTAAAAAAAAAAATCCAGAGTTATTCTGTCACCTGAAGTTGTCAGATAATATTTTCCAACAGCTGAAGCTAAGTAGTTTTAAAAAATTTAATGATGGATAATCAGAAGATTCACATTTATTATATTTTGCTTAATTAAAAGTATGCAAACTTTTTCATTGTATGCGATCTAGAATTAGAAGTAGAATTATTTGTACAGTTTTGTCTTGTTTTAATAATTGGAGAAAATGGGATAAAATAACATGCAACACAATGGTTATCCCACTTGTATATTTTTTTAAAGACTTTTATCCTGTTATCCTTACATAAAACCAATTATGATAATTGTATATTTGAGAAGATAAACTGTGTACTGAGCCTTAAAATCCAGTGTGACTTTAGAAGACATAATATGGATATGATTTGAATTTAGTTGGCTGATGTTCCTGAACCAAAAAGGGTTTATACTGAGTGAAGAAGGAAAGGTAAAAAGTAGTATTTTGTATATTTTTATAATAAAATATAAATTAAGATATTTTACCATGAAGAGGTTGCACCTGTCCTTAAGAACAGTATAATTATAATGTTCCACTTTCAGACTAATTCTAAATAAATGTCTGATAAAGGCACTTAGAGTTAAACTTTTTAAAACTACTAAGATCAGTTGAAAACCAATTCTTACTAAGCCATTGTGTATAATCTTCAGTTTAAATTCATCTTTTCACTTGACATTTGAGTCAGTCCAGTTGAACATTTTGATCTGTGTTTTTATGTTATGTTCATTTTTCATATTTTACTGTAATGGGTTTTAGATATTTATTTTCAAAAAGAAACCTGCAGTGTTTTCCCTTTCTTAACATTTTGAATAATTCACATGAAGAGACCTGCTTATCTCCTTCACCCTCACAGCTAGGAGAGAGTTTGGGACTTTCATTACAAGCTAAGATCATGGTGGCCCTGAATTTAAGTGTATCTCTTCCGGTGATTTCAAGGCCTGTTTGCTGAGGGGCATGAACCGAACATCATGACGTAACTGTGACTCTAACATTAAACCTTTTTAATTGTAGTCAAGATGCCATGCTACTCCTCCATGAGATGTTGTCCCTTATCTTAAAATATCAAACAAAATGATGCTGATAAAACTTACAAATGATTCTTCTCTCAATGTTAAGTTTCCCCAGAAAGACATAAGGTTGGACACTTCTGGTGGGTGAATACAAAATGTGGTTAATGCCTTGCAGGCTCAGACTTGTCCCTCACAGGTTCTTATTTTTATTATTTTACTCCAGGGGTTTATTGTAATAAGATAACTAATTCATTTTTAGGAAACCAACAATTTCAGGGCACTGTTAACTGACTAGTAAACAGGAAACCTACAGGATCTGCCAGAATTCTTTTCCACCCCCCACTGGCAGTTGTCAGGGGGACCCCTTTACCTTTATCAGGGCATAGAACAGAGTGAAGAGTCACTTTTCGGTTGAAACCTATGTAGTAGTTCTGTAGAATGTAATGGTATTATTAAACACAAATTGTTAGTTCTAATTTTTGTGAAAGAACTCTCAAGAATTAAGAGTTTGATGACATCTTGTAGGCTTCAGGGTAAATTTTCTTTCTTTATATAGTTACTGGTTCTATCATGTTACTAGAGCTGTTGCTCTGTTTTGTTTGCAAGTGATTTGGTAGAAGTATTATGTATACGGTTGTTAAGATGTAACTTCGTTCCTGTGATAGCAAAACTTCCAGAGGAAAAACAGTCAATTGTCTGGATGATGCCAAGTATCTGTTTATTTCGCTAACTCGAAATGTCACTACTGCCACATTCTCCACTTTCCATTCAGCTGTTCATTGTGAAATAAAAATCCAAGGGATTTCTTCAGTAAAAAAGAGGTTGATTTTGCCCTGCAAGGATGAAGAGGGTCCTTGCAGTGGTGTGATTGTGCTGAATCAAGAAGTGCAAAGAGGGTTTGTTGGAGGTCATGCTGAGCCTTGGACTGGCCATTCATCATGAGTAGGACTTTGAGGGGACTCACCTTTCACTGAAAACTCCTCAGTCCTCATTTATGGAATGAGTATTTTATAACAACACTCTGATCTCAGTTTTCATTCTGCAGTAGTTTAATAAGGCATAGATTGTGTATAGCATTAAGTAACTTTTATGTCTACGAATTAAAAATTCAGACACTTTAGGGCCTGATTCATTTTGGACAAGAAATAACAACATCAGCTGTTCCTCAGCCTGCATTTACAAACAACCTTATTAAATTTAAAGCCAGGTTTGCTTGCATGCCATCTGGTGTATCTTCAGCAGGAAATCTTAGTTCAAGATGATGAAAATAAGACAGTTTGGAGTGAAAATTTTTCAACACCCAGGCTGAACTTTGGTTTAGAATTTTAATACTTAGAACATTCCACTTGTTCCTTGATGGGAAAATCCAGTAAGAAGGCTGGATTCAGCCCGATTCTGAATCTAGGGGCTCAATTCTGTGAGGGGAAAGGACTGAACAAGTTAAAAGATCCACAAATGCATGAAAGGACACATTTGCATCTTCCTGTCAGTATTCAGCTTCCCTTTACTAATGAAAAATAAATATATCTATTTTTGAGACAGCGGGTGTTTTGTTTTATTATGCTTTGGCTTGGCTACAAAGCCTTTGATCCTGTAGCCAGTTTCCCTTCTTGGGGCTCCCGGCTCCCTGACCCTGGTACACCAGAAGGAACTTAACCCCTTCTTGGAAATCTTCGCTATATATTTGCTCTTCTGACGCCCTTTGATCCAGAGCGACCGAGGGCTCAGACTGAAGTCCTTTTGCCTTGCGTCCAATTTTGCCTCTACCACCTCCGAGATGCCTAGGCCATCTCTGTCACCTGTTTTGCCCGTTTTCTTGGCAGTGCGGGCGGGATGTTCCAGGACAGGCTGGCGGTGGAAAAGCAGGAGGCCTTGCACATCCAGCACCTACAAGGCTCCTGGCTCACTTCCAGGCCTGCAGACCCTCCGCGGCTGAGACTGACCCTCGCCGAAGTCTTTCAATCTCCTTGCATGCCGCCGCCCTGCTCACCTCGGTCCTCCCAGAAGGAAGGGGGCGCCCATCTGGGAGAAGAACCCCGACCACCCTCCG
>NW_011494732.1:5139155-5139482 GCF_000754665.1 Bison bison bison | reverse complement strand
CCCTCCGCGCGCAGGCTGGGGCGCCCCGGCCCTCCCCCAGGGGCTCAGCGCCACCCTCCCGAGTCTCGGTTCGCGCCTCTGTGAGATCGGAAGAGCGTCGGTACTGGCGCGCGTAGGGACTGGGGCCCGGGGCTGTGTTCCCCCGCGCCAGCGGCGGCCGTTGCCGGGGCGCCCGTTGCTAGGGGCGCCGTTGCCACGGACGCCCGCCCGGCACTCAGCCCACTGAGCGCTGAGCTGTGGTCAGTCCTGCCGCGCCATGGACGACCTGCGAGTGCTGTGGATGCGCGACCGTGTGTACAACGCCTTCGGCATCACAGACCCTCAGCT
>NW_011494732.1:5122383-5139012 GCF_000754665.1 Bison bison bison | reverse complement strand
TCCCCCCCCCGCCCCCCTCCCCGCCGTGCCCTCTTCGGCCCTGTTCGTTCCCATCACTCCGGCCCGGAAGGCAGATCCCCGGCCACCCGCCACTTTTGGCCTCCCGGGCAGTCCGCAAATGCTCATTGCCGCCCACCCTGTCCAGGCACAGTCCAGGCACTTAGGTGAACCGGACAAGCCCGCTTAGATAAGTAATCACAGCAAACACTTATCACTGCATCAGTACCAGGTACAGTTCCTAACACATACGCGTGCATGCTAAGTCGCTTCAGTTGTGCCCAGACTTTCTGCGACCCCATGAACTGTAGCCCGCCAGACTGCTCTGTCCATGGGATTCTCCAGGCAGGAATACCGGAGTGGGTTGCCAGTGCCCTTCTCCAGGAGATCTTCCCGACCCAGGGAATGCACCCGCGTCTCTTGTGTCTCCTGCATTGATTGGCAGGAGCGTTTTTTACCACTAGGGCCACCTGGGAAGTATCCAGTTCAGTCCCTCAGTCGTGTCCGACTCTTTGCGACCCCATGGACTGCAGAACGCCAGGCCTCCCTGTCCGTCACCAACTCCCTGGAGTTTACTCAAGCCCATGGCCAGTGGGTGTATTATCCCATTTTACAGATGGGCTAGCCATGGCACATAGAAGGTCAATGAACTCATCCCCACAGGTCACATAATATTCATAAAAATATGAATCACTGTCAAATGGCATGCAGTAGATGGATGGAGAAGTGGCCCAGGGGCTGAGAGGGACACGTCAGGCTCACTCTGCCAGATGATGACAAGGTCCACCTTGGTGGAGAAGAGCACCCCTTCCTATCTTCCTAGACTCCCGCCCGGCACTTGTAACATCAAAACACGGTGTTAAAACATTACAGCAAATGTAAACGTTTATGTTGAACAATTGAGCATTTCAAATAAAGATAGTAACAGTGACTGATGCCCAGAGCTCCATGGAGGAGGCTGTTCCAGCCCTGGGACATGGAGAGGGCTTAGAGGTGGGGACAGGGGGAGACAAGACAGAGGGCAGGGGACACTTAGAGAGGTGCTTGTTGGGGAAGGAGACTGAGAAACACGCAGGTTCTCTCCCAGCAGGAGTATCGGCATCAGTGCAGTTGTCATGGACTGGGTTTGTATGATGTGTCTCATTAACCAAGGGCTTCCCCGGTGGCTCAGTGGTAAAGAATCTGTCTGCAAAGCAGGAGCCTCAAGAGATGCAGGTTTGATCCCTGGGTTGGGAAGATCCTCTGGAGAAGGAAATGGTAGCCCACTCTGGTATTCTTGCCTGGAGAATCCCATGGACACAGGAGCCTGGTGGGCTACCATCCATGGAGTCACAAAGAGTTGGACACAACTGAAGCAACTTAGCAGCACACACACGTCTCATTAACATCAATGTGCTAGTGTCACATCTTCAGGAGACTTTCTGGATCCCCTGCAGGGCCTTCCACTGGGTGGGAAGGCAGAGTCACACAGCACTTTTTATTTTCTTGAAGAGTAGTAGTCACATTCATATATTTTAAGTATACCCTCTTCACACAAAATAACACACATCCTCACCAGAAAAACCCAAGCCCACAAATAAACAGTAATAATGAATTGTAAATGATGCCCAGAGAGAGAGTCTCATAACATTTGGAATCCAACTTATTATCCGCCCCCTTCTTCCCTGGCAGACCTTTGGATCTGGATGTTTCATTATAATAGGACCTCAAATTTAGACTTTTTCATTATCACCAAGTGAAATTATGGATACAAAGATAAATGAACAGGATTGACTATTTCACATGTACCACAAAGTTCAGTAACTTTGATTTTATGTAGTTAAAAATATATATATAAGCATAAATTTTAAGTATTCTATATATATCCTTAAAAATATGTGTGTGTGTATATATATATATATATCCTAAGACCCTAAGAAATGGATGTGACTTATGCAACGTGGACTTCTTGTGACCTCTGAGGGCTTCTGTTCATAGTTTGATGACTGTCTGTTGTGCTGTATATACTCACACATGTTTAGCCCATTGCCTCCTGGCAGGATGTCCCTCTTCTATGCAGAAGCAGATTTTACTGTCTTCAGAGGGTTCGCCTGCTTACTTCCTGCAAAGGGTGCTCAGAAATCCCCCAAGAGCTATGTCTGTTTCTGGTCTGTCTTTACAACCCCTGCCCACTTCCCCAGCATTCTTCCCCTCCTTTTCTGGATCTTCTTCTTGTTATCACATGTTGAGAATGCAAATATATTCCCTGCTGAGGATGCTGTTCCTGGAAACTCAAAGTTACTGCTCCTGGAGATACTAGGATGGTATTGGATGTTGGGTCCTGGGCAGAGGTGGGGAGAGAGGACCTCTCCTCAGCTCAGGTCTCACACTGTCACTCCCCTTCTGCTCATTAAGCCTGCATGCTCACAAAGACCCTTGGACAGTTTTATTGGATCCTTTATGGCAGTGGTCCTCAACGCCTGAGCCTGTTAGGGACCAGGCTGCACAGCAGGAGGTGAGCAGAGGCGTAGTGAGTGAGTCTTCATCTGTATTTACAGCCGTTCCCCATCACTCATATTGACTGCCTGAGCTCTGCCCCCTGTCAGATCAGTGACTGCATAATAAATGTAACTTGCTTGAATCATCCCATAACCAGCCCCCTCACCACATCTGTGGAAAAAATTGTCTTCTATGAAACCAGTCCCTGGTGCTAAAAAGGTTAGGGACCACTGCTTTATGGAGTCAAAACTCTCTGCTCTTAGTTAAAAATTGTTTGGATGGAGACAAATAGATGCTGGTCATGAGGAAAGAGGGGTGTCTAGACCAGCAGCATCTAGTTCAAGATGCTGTTCTAATAGCTAAACATGTGTTGTTTCTTGAAATAACAAAATGGAATCATACTGTCCAGATCACTTAATAACTTGCTTGCATTTTTACACAGTAATTTTTAGAAATTGCAAAGTTATGCAGTAATCTAAAAGTTGCACACTATTAAGTAATGAATATTTCCAGCAAGTATTACTGGAAGATATTCTCTTAAAAATTCACATAACGTAGAACTTTGAAACATAGAAAGTGAAAGATGAGCCCTCAGTCGCCCCTAGACCCTGCTCCCATTCCTCTGTTGTTGCTGTTTAGTTGCTTAGTCATGTCTGACTCTTTGCGACCCCATGGACTGTAGCCTGCCAGGATCCTCTGTCCATGGGATTTCCTAGGTAAGAATACTAGAGTGAAAACAAAAACAAAAACAAAAAAAAGGATACTGGAGTGGGTTGCCATTTTCTTCTCCAGGGGGATCTCCCAACCCAGGGATCAGGCCCACATGTCCTGTTTGGCAGGTGGATTCTTTACCACTGAGCCACCTGGAAAGTGCATCCCACTCCTATAGGTAACCATTATTGGTGGCTTGCTGTACATCCTGCCAGATCTTTTCTAGAATCAATTTATCTATCTATATTCAACATCATTATCATCTTTATCTTTCTATATAATGATATGTATATAATGATAAGGCTTCCTTGGTAGCTCAGCTGGTAGAGAATCCACCTGCCATGCAGGAGACCCTGGTTCAATTCCTGGGTTGTAAAGATCTGCTGGAGAAGGGATAGGCTACCCACTCCAGTTTTCTTGGGCTTCCCTAGTGGCTCAGCTGGTAAAGAATCAGCCTGCAATTCAGGAGACCTGGGTCTGATCCCTGGGTTGGGAAGATCACCTGGAGCGATGATAACATATATTGTATAGAGAGAGCTCTTAAAATCATAAATAAGGTCATACTATATATAGTATTTTGTGACTTGTCCACCCTCAAAGATACCTTGGAGAATTTTGTCCTAACTATAGACCTATGTAACTTTAGAGTTGTACCCTATTTTATTTACCTATCCCCTAACGAATGGACATTTATCCTGCCACAGTATTTTATTTTACACACAATGACACAATATGTCCTTTTGTACACTTTATTTTATGGGAGAGACTTATAAAAGTAGAACTGGAGGTGTGGTGGATGTGTGAATTTGTGGTTTGAGCAGATCCTGCCACATTGCTGTCCAGAAGGGCCCTGCCAGTCCACACCCAGCTACGGTGATGGGGTGCCTGTTTGCCAACATCCTCGCCAACACTGAGTATTATGAAAATTTTGACCAGTCCCCTAGATGAAAGGGGATTGGATGCAGGTCCTCATTCTAATGTACATTTGTGTGGTAATTAGTGGGGTTGAGCCTCTTTTTGGGTGCGTGTTGGTTACTTACATTTCTTCTGGGCTGCTTGTAACGATGTGATCATCCCATGTAACCTTCCTGCACAGGTCTTCCTTTTGTGTCCCTTAACGTTGTCTCCAGTAACTGGGATATTTCTATGGGACTGTGTGTTGGTTTGCAAACCGCCCCCATACACGGAGGGCAAGGAGAGATCAGAGAAAGACGCAGCCACTCTGATCAGTAGGTGGTGGTCTTGGGCGTGGCTGGATGAGTTTACTGCCTGCTCACCAGCGCGTAAGAGTTTATAGAGAGGCCTTCCCGGGGTTTAGGCACCCACAGCACCTTGAGGTTCCCACCACAGCTCATCTATCCAGGTGCATCCTTGAAGTGGCTCCCAGGGTGGGCATCCCCAGGACAGGGCAGGGGCTAACAGTTCCTGATTGCCTGAGGGCAGCACTCGGGTTGAGCAGAGGTCCCTCCTCTCGGTGACCTCCTTCAACAGACCATAATAGGGTATGGGCTTCAAGAGAGTCTGTGGCCTTCAACAGACTCTTCCGAGGCCACAGTCCAACTCTCAGCACCAAGGAGAGTGGTGATTCCCCGGGGCTGGCACGGTGAAACAATTACGTTTTATTTTTCTTCTTTCGCTTTATGTGGCTGTAAAGATGATGACATTCCTGGCCTGTCTGAAGAGGAAGAAGAGGAAGAAGAGACAGAGTTTCAAAAAGTGGAGTCGATAGATAGAGCATCAGGTATGGAATTGGGAGTGAGGGGAACTGGGGGGCATTCACCCGGAGGGAGGGGTCTGCTTGCCCAGACTAAAATCAGTCTCTGCTTTTTACTTATGTGAAGCTGAGACTTGGTAAGAAGTTTTATACAAGGAGAAAGTGCTGGGTGTTAATAGGTTCATTATTAGTTACCTGGGGCTGCCGTAACTAAGGACCACAGACTGGATCGCTTAGAGCAACAGCACAGCCTTCTTTCCCAGTTCTGGGGGCTAAAAGTCCAAGGTCAAGGTGTGGGCAGGACTGTGCTTCCTTGACACAGGAGGACCCAGCCCCAAGTACTGGTAGAGCCTAGATTGAAGTCCTGCCCCAGACCATCACGTTGCAAGCAGAGCCCAACAACCCATTTCCTCCCCATTTCTCCTGTAACTCACCTTCCCTTACAATAGCGGAAGTTAGACGCGGCACTTTACCAAGATACTGAGTGTTTGAAAGTCAGAGGGGAAGGAATTCCCTGGTTGTCCAGTGGCTAAGACTCTGAGCTTCCGATGCAGTGGGCCTGGGTTTGATCCCTGATCAAGGAACTAGATCCCACGTGCTGTACTAAAGTGCCTGCATGGCACTTTATGAAGATTGAGGATCCCGCATGCCACAGCTGAGGCCAAGTGCAGCCAAACAAATACATGCAAATAAGTATTAAAAAGAAAACAGCTTGGGCTTCCCTGGTGGTCCAGTGTTTAAGAATCCGCCTTGCAATGTAGGGAACACGGATTTGATCTCTGGCCCAGGAAGATTCCACATGCTGTGGAGCAACTAAGCCCGCGTGCCACAACTACTAAGCCCACAGTCTAGAGTCTGTGCTCCTCAACAAGAGGAGCTTCTCCAATGAGAAGCCTGCACACTGAAGAGTAGCCCCTGCTCACTGCAGCTAGAGGAAGCGGTAGCAACAAAGACTCACCACAGTCAAAAGGAAAAAAACAATAAAAAAAAAACCCTTAAAAATTAAAAATAAAATCAGGGGAGAAAAAGGATTGGGGTGATGTGCAGTGTTTCCTATTGTCATCTTAATTTTTTCAGAACAATTTATTTTTAACCAAAACAACCCCCTCTCTAGTGAAAATTTGGGGTGTTAGAGGAGAGGAATACAAGTTTAGAAATACAGGCCCTCCATTCTTACTAAGATTTGTGTAGGTTGGGTTTTGATAAGACAGACAGTGGTCGTGAGCGACACAGTCGTGTTTACTGATGGCCTCCTGCTTTGTTACCAATACATCTGTGATCAGGAAAGAATTGGGAGGGAGAAGGCTGCTTGGAGAGAAGAGTTAGGACAGTCTCCAACAAAGCAAATTAATATTCCTTCCAAGCGTATTTTTTTCTTTTCTTTTTATCGTGGTAAAGCAGATGCAACATCAAACAGCATTTTATCCACTTCTAAGCATATAGCTCTGTGGTGTTGAGTGCACTTGGCAGTGTATTTTTTTTTAATCTTTTTTTTTTTTTTTTTTGCTGCATTGCATGGCATGTAGAATCTTAGTTCCCCGACCAGGGATTGAACCCTCATCCCCCGGAGTGGAAGCATGGAGTCTTATCCACTGACTGGATCACCAGGGAAGTCCCTCGATGGTGTATTTTTGTCTGTGGGCTGTTGCTCTTGCTCTGATAATACTAATTCTCCCAGCTGTAGACTGTTTTCTCTGCAAGCCAGCATGCTCGACACTCAGCCAACCTATAATCTAATCCTCCCAAATCTCACCCCAATAGATATTATTGGCCCATTTTATGGATGAGAAAACCCACTGCAGAGAGGGTTCGGACCACACACGTTGATTCGTTCCAAAGCCTGGACTTTGTCCAGTGCCTTTTGGAGGAAGAGCCAAACAGTTTGAGAAAGCTCTCCCTTCTCTGTGGGCTTCATCGGAAACTCAGGGTTGTGACTGGTAGGCTGTGAGATGTTCAGATCCCATCAATAACAGTAGACTTCGGAGACATACATTCATTCCAGTTAGTTTTCTTTCCACCCCCCAGCAGTTTCAAGTTTTATAGTGAAAAAGGAGTAGATGCTAACATGTTAACTATAATCTCATCCTAAGGATAAAGCGCCCCCTCTAAGTAAAAATCTCAGAGAAGTCACTCACTGGACACTGTAGCTGAAACAAGCTTATACACTCCCACACACAAATTAAAATTCCAACTGAGGACCAGTCAAAACCACAACACAATTCTCCCAAGTGTAATGTGAGTCAAGGCTGCAGTAGCATTCATTTGTAAAAAATGTACATCCAGCTATTTTTTAAAATATAATTTTACTTTTTTATTTAGTAGTGGGGGTTACTCTGTAGTGGTGGTGACCAGGCTTCTCCCTGCAGTGGCTTCTCTTGTGAAAACAGGCACTAGGGCGCACCAGCTTCAATGGCTGTGGCTCTTAGGCTTAGTAACTGTGGCTCCTAGGCTCTGTGGCACAGGTTCAGTAGTTACGGGGCACAGGCTTTATGGCTCCGTGGCTTGTGGGGTCTTCCTGGATCAGGAATCTAACCTGTGTCTCCTGCGTTGGCAAGCAGATTCTTTACTATTGAACTACGAGTAGGGCCCAACACCCAGCTTTTTAATAGCACACCCGCTGAGTGAAATATACTAACGTTCAAGATGCAGGTCTGGTCTGCTGCTGCTGCTGCTAAGTTGCTTCAGTCGTGTCCGACTCTGTGCTACCCCATAGACGGCAGCCCACTAGGCTCCTCTGTCCCTGGGATTCTCCAGGCAAGAATACTGGAGTGGGTTGCCATTTCCTTCTCCAATGCATGAAAGTGGAAAGTGAAAATTGAAAGTGAAGTCGCTCAGTTGTGCCCGACTCTTAGTGACCCCATGGACTGCAGCCTACCAAGCTCCTCCATCCATGGAATTTTCCAGGCAAGAGTACTGGAGTGGGGTGCCATTGCCTTCTCCGCAGGTCTGGTCTAGGTGACCAGAAACCTCATTTTCCAAGCTTTTCATCTTGTGCATTGCATCATGTTTTGCAGCTAAGAATCTGCAGCTGAGAATGTATTCTATACATCGTCCTCGCATCAGCCTTGAGGAGGAAGAGATGGACCTTGAGAGTATAGAGAACCTCCCCGTCAAAGTACGTGTGGCTCTTTCTCCTCTTGGGTAGGGTAATGGGAATTTCAGGTCCTCTGATGAGTCTGGGTAACTGACACAGTTCATACAAGAAATGTGTCCTGTTGGACTTCCCTGATGGTCCAGGTGTTAAGACTCTGTGCTTCCAATGCAGGGATCTCAGGTTTGATCCTTGATTGGGGAACTAAGATTCCACATGCCACACAGTGTGGCCAGAAAAGAAAAAACAGAAAAAATGTTAAGGAACATACTGTGTTGGAATAGAGATGATGGAATCCTGTGTTGGGGGTCCCCAGGGTCCCCCTCAGATTAAATGATCTGCCACAATGACTCACAGGACCCAGAAAATCTTTTGTACTCATCAGTTCAGTTCAGTTCAGTTTGTACTCATGGTTATAGTTTATTTCAGTGAAAGGATGCAGATTAGAGTGAACAGAGAACAAGGCATACGGGGCAGAGTCCAGGTGAAAAAAAGAACGAGTTGTCCTTTCCAAATGGGGCTTCCAGGGCAGCATTCATTCTTCTTTTTTAAAAAATATTGTACTTTATTTATTTGGCTGTGCCAGGTCTTAGCTGTGGCACATGGGATCTTTAGTTGTGGCATGTGAGATCTAGTTCCCTGATCAGGGATTGAACCTTGGCCCTCCTGAGTTGGGAGTATGGAGTCGTAGACACTGGACCGCCAGGGAAGTTCCCAGTATTCATTCCTGCAGCAACCATGTGAGACAACACATAGGCGGTTGTGCCAATCAGAGGAGTTCACCCAAGCCTTGGTGTCCAGGGTTTTTAGTGGGGATCAGTCACGTCTGCATGAAGTCCGCACAGTTATTCAGCAGCCCATTCTACTTTGCAGAGGTCAAACTGAGGCAGTATGACCCAGTTCCCCAGGCAAACAAAATCAGTTTACCATATATCACATTTTTAGTGTAAACTCTCCAGCATGTCCCAAGGGCCCAGGTCTACAGAGATGCTCAGATCAGCCAGGATGTTCCAAAAGCTTAAAGGTCACCACCTGGGAACTGGTTTAGGGCTAGCCTTTTCCTTTTCTTAAAGATTGTGTGGTTTTTTTTTTTTTATGTCAACCATTTTTAAAGTCTATTGAATTTGTTACAGTATTGCTTGTTTTATGTTTTGGTTATCTGGCTACAAGGTATGTAGGATCTTAGCTCTCCAATCAGGGATCGAACCAACACCAACCACATGGGAAGGTGAAGTCTTAAGCACTGGACCACCAGGGAAGTCCCAGGGCTAGTCTTGAGCACCTTTGGAATGTGTAGGGTTTGGACAACCCAGGTCTGCTGGGTCAACCCTTCACTGCACAAACCCCAGGGAGTTATAAAGTTAGGATGGAAGCATTTAGCCTGAGATGTGCTCATTGAAATTACGCTCAGTTGCCCCATGAATATGCCTCCCTGCAAAAAACCTGAATTCAAGACGGGTTTGTTGCAATTTGTGGTCCAGAGAAGCTTGATTAGGATATTGCTCAATTCAGTTTATTCAAGTGTAGCTGCAGTGGCCAGTTGGTGGAAGAGTCAGGCTTAGAGTTCAGCATCTGAGTGAATTTTATTTTATTTTTTAAAGTTTTTTTTTTTATTTGGCTGCTCCAGGTCTTAGTTGCAGCATGTGGGCTTGAGTTTCCTGACCAGGGATTGAACTTGGGCCCCCTGTACTGGGAGAATGGAGTCTTAGCCACTGGACCATCAGGGAAGTCCCTCTGGATGAATCTTAGCTCATGTCGTTGGTCCACTGGGAAGTAAGTTCAGCCAGTGCATGGTGAGAGAGCTCAGGTGTACACAAATATTAGGTGATTTGGGTGCACGGATATATCTCAGGGGGACTTTTTTGGTCCCTATGTTTCAGAAAACTGTTAAGCAAATGGTGGAAAAGACATATCTCCAGGTGCTTCGTCCTCCTGTTCCTGAGGAGTTTCTGGACCAGAATGTTTTGTTTTTTCTCAGAAATACAAAAGGTATGTTTCCAGCGGGAGTGTGTGTGAGTGAGTGTGGGTGTGCATGCAAGGGCATGTGCGTGTGTCTAAGACTCTTAATTTTTACATGTTCTTGAGAAGATAGCTTTTTATCGGTACGGTCAATCCTCATTATTCACGGATTCTATATTTGTAAATTTACCAACTCGCTCGAAATTTTTGTAACCCCAGATCAGTACTTCCAGTGCTTTCATGGTCTTTGAAGGACACGTGTGGAGTGGGGAAAATTTGAGTCACTAGCATGCATGGACCCAGCTGAGGTTAGGCAGGGCCATGCTCTGCCTTCTTATTGCATCAAACACTATAAATGAGTGTCTTTATCATGATCTATTTAGTGCCAGGGTTTTTGAGTTTTTGTGGGGCTTTGGCGTGATTTCACTGTTTAAAATGTCTCCAAGGTGGGGTGCTGAAGCACTGGCTAGTACTCAGAGTGCAGGAAGGCTGGGATGTGCCTGACGGAGAAAACTCGTGTGTGACGTAAGCTTCGTTCACACGTGAGCGATGGTGCTGTTGGCTGTGAGTCCAATGTTAGTGAATCAGCAATTATGTTCAATAAGGTGTCTGAACAGAAACACACATAAGGTTGTACAGTAAGTCCCCTATGTACAAACAAGTTCTATTCCAAGAGCATGTTCGTAAGACCAATTTGTTCGTAAGTCCAACAAAGTTAGCCTAAGTACCCAACTGACACAATCACCTATGTAGTACTGTGCTGAAATAGGTTTATAATACTTTTCACACAAATAAGACATAAAAAGACAAACAAAAAATTAAAAAAATTCAATCTTATAGTATAGGACCTTGAAAAGTATAGTACTACAGCTGGCATACAGGAGCTGGCATCGAGTGAAGAGGCAAGAAGAGTTACTGATGGAGGAGGGAGAGGGAGTGGGAAATGGTAGAGCTGAAGGATCGTCAGCAACAGGAGACGGAGGAGAAGCTGCAATTTTACTCACACCTGACGTTGATGGGACAGGTTCTTGTTTCCTGCTGGTTTCACTCCTATCTATCCTCTTGAAAAGAGGATTCAGTGATGTTTGGGTAGTACTGTATCAGCTATATCACCCACGCTTTTTTTCACGCTTGCTTCTGGACATCCTGGGCTTGAAATAAAGATACAGTTCGACTGTCCACTATACAGTACGCTATAGTAAAGTACACAACACACACGATGTTGCTTTTTTCTTTTCTTGAGCACTGATGGCCCTTTGGATCACAACCTCATCGCTAAGTTCTGAGTTTCTGTACTTTGTTCTTCCCAAATGAGAGGGAATACAACAAGAAGGAGGGAAGATGACCGGCAGAGGCTTAGCATTAAACAGTTCTTGTTTGAGGAGGGGCCAATCTCAGCTCAGTGCTTCCCTATTTAATAATAATCACAAGCCAGGAACAATAATCAGCCTTGGCCAGAGGGTATGGAATTTACCCCAATTATTACTATTTACTCTCATCATATATATATATACACACACACATATACAGGTGTCTTTCATTGATGTCAAGCTTTCTTTTTCACACTTGGCTTTTACATAATTTCCCTTTAAAATAAATTTATTTCAGTAAAGAAGCATTTGACAGAAACCTATGAGGCAAAGAATAGTGTGCAATCTGTACAGAGGCAGGGAAAGGCATGCAGACTGAAGCTTGTGGTGTGTCCCAGTAAGACTCAGAGAAGTGTCCCAGGGCCCTTTGAAGTGTTTACAGAGCTGGTTGGTGGTGATTAATTTTTTGGTGGTGGGGGGAGTGGAGTCAAGGGAGAGGGTGGGAGCGAATACACATCAAAGAGAACCTGGCCAATTCCATGGTGACTCAGTGGTAAGGAATCTTTCTGCCAGTGCAGGAGGCACGAGTTCGATCCCTGGCCTGGGACGATCCCACATGCGGTGGAGCAATTAAGCCTGTGTGCCACAACTCCCGAGCCTGTGCTCTAGAGCCCAGGAGCCCCAAGTACTGAGCCCACGTGCCTCAGCTACTGAAACCTGCATGCCCTAGAGCCCATACTCTGTATAAGACAAGCCCCCACAATGAGAAGCACCAAGGGTAGAGAGGAGCCCCCTGCTCGTTGCAACTAGAGGAAAGCCTATGTAGCAACAAAGACCCAGCATAACCAAAAATAAGTAAATAAATAAAAGAAAACCTGGTCAAGAGAGACTTTCCAATATGTCTTTAAAAAACCCATGACTTGGGAATTCCCTGGCGATCCAGTGGTTAGGACTTGATGCTCTCACTGCTGGGGCCCAGGTTCAATCCCTGGTCGGGGAACTAAGATCCCACAAACTGTGCAGTGGGGCCAAAAAAACCAAAAACAACAACACTGCCACCCCACCCCCGCCCCCCGCCCCCGAATGCTGTGACTTGAAAGGTACTTTGGTGATGAACTGGGGAGGGTCACTGGGAGTGGAGAGACAGACCAAGCAAAGAGTTCATCAAATGCTGCTAGGAAACCCAAAGTGTTTCTCTCCTTGTCAGGCTGTACACACGCCAACCAGATAGTTCATCCACGTGGCCCTCATGGTGCCGCTCGCATGACCCTCTGAACCACAGAGCGACCCTCAGCGTTTGTTTGTTTCTCAATGAGCACGTATTCTGATCTGTGCCTGGATCATTCCTTTGCATTTTTGGCAGAGGAGCTGGTTCCCACACATTTGGAAATATTGGCTGTGCCCACCTCCCTCCTCATCTCATTCCCCAAATCTGTTCCTGTCTAGAGACCATCTCTGAGGCGACTGACATGAAGGAAGCTATGGAAATTATGCCCGAAACGCTGGAGTATGGGATTATAAATTCGCATGTGCTTGCTTTCCTGAGGGATGTTATATCTCAGGTAAATATGGATGGAAAAAAGAATCTTGGCACTTTTTACAAGTAAGGCCATCTGGGAATTCCCTGTGGTCCAGTGGTTAGGACTTGGCGCTTTGACTGCCAAGGGTGCGAGTTCAGTCCCCAGTCAGGGAACTAAGATCTCACAAGCCAAGCAGCTCAGCCAAAAAAAATAATGAAAAAAGAGTAAGGCCGTTTGCTTCATTGATTCCATAAAGAGGTGGTTGGCAACCCTTAGGTTCCAGACACTGTCATGGGGTTTGTTGGTGGAGTTGTGAGCAGTGGTGCGTGTTGTGAGCAGGACAGATGACATCCTTGTGTTCTGGCTTATACTGGTGGAAAGACACCAGTCATCAACACAAAAACAGGAAACTCTCGGGTAATGATGGCTGACTTGAGGAAGCGAAACCCTAGCAATGTGCTAGAAAGGGCTTCCTTGGTGACTCAGTGGTAGACTCTGCCTGCCAATGCAGGAGATGTAGGTTTGATCCCTGGGTCAGGAAGACCTCCTGGAGGAGGTCATGGCAACCCACTCCAGTATTCTTGCCTGGAGAACTCCTCGGACAGAGGAGCCTGGTGGGCTACAGCCCATGAGGTTAGAGAGTCAGACACGATTTAGAGACGAAACACCAACAGCAATGTAATAGAAATGGCCTGTGTGAATACGTGTGTGTTCACGTCGTGGCGGCTAGGGACACCTAGCTGGAGAGGTGACATCTGACTTTTAGACAACCAATTAAAAAAGCCCATAAGCAGGCTTATTCACTAATGATAAGTTATTAGGAAAATGTAATAGAGTGGGAGTGAGGTGGTCAGGAAAAACCCCCTCTGAGGCAGAATTGAGAGGTGGATGAGGTGAAGGCATCAAACAAATGAGGATCTGGAGGAGGAGGATCCTGGGCAGAGAAAACAGCATGTGCAAAAGTCCTGAGGCGGGAGCAAACTCTGTTTAGTCTACAAACAGAAGGATGAGCAGTGCAGCTGGAGCATAGTGAGTGCAGTTTGGAAAGGAAAGTAGGTTTGAAGCATATGCATAAAATGATCTGGTTTGCATTTTTCTTCTCATCATTGTGTGTACAACATATTGCAGAGGCGAGAGCGTAAGGGGCCAGTAGACCTAATAGCAGGCTATGGAAGTGTCTGAATGGTGGGTGATAGTTGTTTAGGCTCCAGAGTTCAATCAGGGGAGGCAGTGGGAAGCAGACAGCATCAAGAATACGTTAGGGATGGAGCCAACAGGCCTTCGGATGATTTGGATATGGAGCTTTAGGAAAAGAGCATCAAGAATGACTCCTAGGATTTGAGTTTGAACAACCAGGGGGATATTAGGGTCATTACTGAGATGGGGGGAGTGGAAGAATCTGGAGGAAAAAAAACCCAGACTCTATTTTGTACATATTAAGCTTGAGATGCCTTCTAGACATCCAAGATGAGGTGTGAGGCAGGATGAATGTCAAAGATCAAGGGAGAACTCAAGGGATTCCAAATATATATATTTTTATTCTATCTTTTTTTTTGGCTGCGCAAAAGCACCTTAGTTCCCTGAGCAGGGACTGAATCCATGCCCTCTGCTTTGGGAGTGTGGAGTCTCCACCACTGGACCATCAGGGAAGTCCCTCCAGCAAGTTTTTATTGAGCACCTACTGTATCCGCATAGCAGTGATCACCATAGTCAAGGTCTGTATCTCACAGACCTTACATCCTAGTCAGGAAGAGTCACATTAAGTGAGATCAATGAGAAAATATACACTATGTTAGACCATGATAGGAGTTAAGGAGAAAGACGAAGCTGGGAAGGGGGTTAGGAAATGTTGGCAGGTGGTAAAGACAGGACTTTTGAAATACTGGATAGGGTAACCAGAAGGCTTCAGTGTTGTCTTTTGTTGGGACTCTTGCAGTTGCCTCCTGATAGACTTCCCAGCTTCTGCTCATGACCCTCTACTATATTCTTCACATGTCAACCAGAGAGATTCTTTAAAATATGGGAGTCACCGACATGGTGTTGCTGTTATTTGTACTATCTCAGTTCAGTTCAGTTGCTCAGTCGTGTCTGACTCTTTGTGACCCCATGGACTGTGGCACGCCAGGCTTCCCTGTCCATCACCAACTCCTGGAGCTTACTCAAACTTACGTCCATTGAGTCGGTGATGCCATCCAACCATCTCATTCTCTATTGTCCCCTTCTCCTCCGGCCTTCAATCTTTCCCAGCATCAGGGTCTTTTCCAATGAGTCAGTTCTTTGCATCAGGTGGCTAAAGTATTGGAGTTTCAGCTTCAGCATCAGTCCTTCCAATGAATGTTCAGGACTGATCTCCTTTAGGATGGACTGGTTTGGTCTCCTTGTAGTCCAAGGGACTCTCAAAAGTATTCTTCAACACCACAGTTAAAAAGCATCAATTCTTTGGCACTCAGCTTTCTTTATGGTCCAACTCTCACATCCATACATGACTACTGGAAAAACCATAGCTTCAACTAGATGGACCCTTGTTGGCAAAATAATGTCTCTGCTTTTTAATATTCTGTCTAAGTTGGTCATATCTTTTCTTCCAAGGAGCAAGCGTCTTTTCTTGCTTCCTGATTTTGGAGCCCGAAAAAATACTCTCTCACTGTTTCCATTGTTTCCCCATCTATTTGCCATGAAGTGATGGGACCAGATGCCATGATCTTAGTTTTTTGAATGTTGAGTTTTAAGCCAGCTTTTTCACTCTCCTCTTTCCCTTTCATCAAGAGGCTCTTTAGTTCTTCTTCACTTTCTGCCATAAGGGTGGTGTCATCTGCGCATTTGAGGTTACTGATATTTCTCCCGGCAATCTTGACTCCAGCTTGCACTTCATCCAGCCCAGCGTTTCTCATGATGTACTCTGCATAGAAGTTAAATAAGTGGGGTGACAATAATGCAGCCTTGACGTACTCCTTTCCCAATTTGGAACCAGTCTATTGTTCCACGTCCAGTTCTAACTGTTGCTTCTTAACCTGCATACAGATTTCTCAGGAGGCAGGTCAGGTGGTCTGGTATGCTCATGTCTTGAAAAATTTTCCACAGTTTTTTGTGATCCGCACAGTCAAAGGCTTTGGTGTTGACAATAAAGCAGAAGCAGATGTTTTTCTGGAACTCTCTTGCTTTTCTATGATCCAATGAATGTTGGCAATTTGATCTCTGGTTCCTCTGCCTTTTCTAAATCCAGCTTGAACATATGCAAGTTCTCGTACTGTTGAAGCCTGGCTTGGAGAATTTTGAGCATTACTTTGCTAGTGTGCGAGATGAGTGCCAGTTGTGTGGTAGTTTGAGCATTCTTTGGCATTGCCCTTCTTTGGGATTGGAATGAAAACTGACCTTTTCCAGTCCTGTGGCCCCTGCTGAGTTTTCCAAATTTGCTGACATGTAGAGTGCAGCACTTTCACAGCATCATCTTTTAGGATTTGAAATAGCTCAACTGGAATTTCATCACTTCCACTAGCTTTGTTTGTAGTGATGCTTCCTAAGGCCCACTTGACTTCACATTCCAAGATGTCTGGCTCTAGGTGAGTTATCACACCATCGTGGTTATCTGGGTCATGAACATCTTTTTTGTATAATTCTTCTGTGTATTCTTGCCACCTCTTCTGAATATCTTCTGCTTCTGTTAGGTCCATACCATTTCTGTCCTTTATCGAGCCCATCTTTGCATGAAATGTTCCCTTGGTATCTCTAATTTTCTTGAAGAGATCTCTAGTCTTCCCCATTCTATTGTTTTCCTCTATTTCTTTGCACTGATCACTGAGGAAGGCTTTCTTATCTCCCCTTGCTATTCTTTGGAACTCTGCATTCAGA
>NW_011494732.1:5042148-5122283 GCF_000754665.1 Bison bison bison | reverse complement strand
AGATGGGTATATCTTTCCTTTTCTCCTTTGCTTTTCACTTCTCTTCTTTTCACAGCTATTTGTAAGGCCTCCTCAGACAACCATTTTGCCTTTTTGCATTTCTTTTTCTTGGGGATGGTCTTGATTCCTGTCTCCTGTACAATATCACGAACCTCTGTCCATAGTTCACCAGGCACTCTGTCTATCAGATCTAATCCCTTGAATCTATCTCTCACTTTCACTGTATAATCATAAGGGATTTGATTTAGGTCATACCTGAATGGTTTCCCATACTTTCTTCAATTTAAGTTTGAATTTGGCAATAAGGAGTTCATGATCTGAGCCACAGTCAGCTCCTGGTCTTGTTTTTGCTGACTGTATAGAGCTTCTCCATCTTTGGCTGCAAATAATATAATCAAGCTGATTTTGGTATTAACCATCTGGTGATGTCCATGTGTAGAGTCTTCTCTTGTGTTGTTGGAAGAGGGTGTTTGCTATGAGCAGTGCGTTCTGGTGGCGAAACTCTATTAGCCTTTGCTCTGCTTCATTCTGTACCAAAGCCAAATTTGCCTGTTACTCCAGGTATCTCTTGACTTCCTACTTTTGCATTCCAGTCCCCTATGATGAAGAGGACATCTTTTTTGGGTGTTAGTTCTAGAAGGTCTTGTAGGTCTTCATAGAACCATTCAACTTCATCTTCTTCAGCATTACTGGTTGGGGCATAGACTTGGATCACTGTGATATTGAATAGTTTGCCTTGAAAACGAACAGAGATCATTCTGTCATTTTTGAGATTGCACCCAAGTACTGCATTTCAGACCCTTTTGTTGATTATAAGGGCTACTCCATTTCTTATAAGGGATTCTTGCCTGCAGTAGTATAAATAATGGTCATCTGAATTAAATTCACCCATTCCAGTCCATTTTAGTTCACTGATTCCTAAAATGTCTATGTTCACTCTTGCCATCTCCTATTTGATCACTTCTAATTTACCTTGATTCATGGACCTAACATTCCAGCTTTCTATGCAATATTGTTCCTTATAGCATTGAACTTTACTTCTATCACTGGTCACATCCACAACTGGGCATTGTTTTCGATTTGGCTCTGTCTCTTCATTCTTTCTGGAGTTATTTCTCCACTCCTCTCCAATAGCGTATTGGGCACCTACCGACCTGAAGAGTTCATCTTTCAGTGTCATATCTTTTTGCCTTTTCATACTGTTCATGGGGTTCTCAAGGCAAGAATACTGAAGTGGCTTGCCATTCCTTTTTCCAGTGGACCATGTTTTGTCTCTATTAGGGTACAAATACATTCAAAGCCAGAGGCAACTTAAATGCCTGAATTATTGAGTATGATGTTGTGTGATTTGTTTCTTTTTAAAACATTTTTTATTGGGTTACAGTTGATTTAAAACATTACATTTGTTTCTGCTGTACAGCAAAGTAACTCAGTTACATATATACATATATCCACTCTGATTTTGTATTCTTTCCCCATATAACTCACTACAGAGCTCTGGGTAGATTTCCCTGTGCTGTATAGTAGGTCCTTATTAGTTATCTATTTTATATATAGTAGTGTATGTATGTCGATCCCAGTCTCCCATTTTTTTAATTTATCCCTCCCCTGCTCCCTGCATTCCTCCCTGGTAACCATAAGTTTGTTTTCTACATCCGTGACTTTTCTTCTGTTTGCAAGGTCATTTGTACTCAGCCATAAATAAGAACAAAATAGTGCCATTGGCAGCAACTTGAAATGGACCTAGAAATTGTCATACTGAGTGAAGGAAATCAGACAGAGAAAGGCAGCTATCGTATGATATCGCATATATGTGGAACCTAAAAGAGCGGCACAAATGATTTGATTCTTAAACTTGGCTTTTCAGGTTTTTTTGCCAGCCTTGTCCTTCAGTCAGCACAAGGATGCCAACCTGGGACTCACGTCTGGAGAAGTCTTAGACTCTTTTGATTATGACATAGACCTACCTAGCATGCCTGGGGAAGCAATAGAATATCACAGCATTCAGTTAATACGAGATGAATTTTTAATGAACATCCAGAAATTTGCAAGTAGTATTCAAAGAACAATGCAGCAACTTGAAGGTAAGGCTTTAGTTTTTCTCCTTGGTTAAGCAGGATGTTTCCATTAAGAAGAATTTAGTTTTGGACACAGTGGGGGATGGAGAGGTGGGATGATCTGAGAGAATATCATTGACACATATACATGACCATATGTAAAATAGAGAGCCAGTGGGAGTTTGATTTATGATGCAAGGAACCCCAAACTTGTGCTCTGTGACAACCTAGAGGTGTGGGATGAGGAGGGAGGAGAGGAGGGTTTCAAGAGAAGGGGACATATATACATATACACACACACACATCTATGGCTGATTCATGTTGATGTATGACAGAGGCCATCACAGTATTGTAATTATCCTGTAATTAAAAAAAAATTCCTGAAAAGAAGAATTAAGAGTCCAGGAGATTTTTTGGTATTAATTAATGATTGTTCTTTTTACCTGCTCCTGATGTGAAAGACACAGAGCTGATCTTTGTAAGAAACATAAAGAAGAATGAAGAATGACAAATCCTTGTCTTCAAGGATTTTATAATCCAGGGCCCAAGGAACTATGGCAGAAAAAGTAACTTGAGATAGATGTTAGGGTCCTTAGGGCTTGGAAAAGTGAGACCCTTTGGGAGAAGTGGTGAGGAAATCAAAGAGGACTTCCTGGAGGTGGCAGCATTTGACCTCATCTGAAATGATGAGCAATGCATTGGTAGGTGGAATTGGGGAGCAAGGGCATTTCAGTCAGGGAGAATGTGGACCTTGTGAGGTTCATTTTGCATTCATGTTGCTAAGCACTGTATGAGATTCAGTGTGCTAAGCACTCTGTATTTTCAGTCTGAAGATCTAGCCTTTTAGTATGAAAAACTCTCTTGATAATTTCCTCCACTATTTGTCTGTTTCCTTTTGCTAATATTCCTGTTGGGTGTGTGCTGCTGATTCTGTTACTTATCTTTTCACTTGTGTTTTCCGTCTCTGTGTAGAATACACAGACAAAGAGATCCTAAAGAGTGGCTAAAGAGTTCCTCAACTTTTACCTTCACAACTTTTGATTAGACTTTCACTTATTCTGTGACTGTACCTTTTCCATAGCATTCTGTTCTTGTTTGATGGATGCTATATTGTCTCAAATCTCTAATAGTTGGAATTAAGACTGCCCCCCCCCATCTTTTCTTTTATCTCAGTGTCCTCTGAAGTCATTGTTGCTGACTTATCTTGGATTGTCTGTTTCATGCTGGAGACGTTCTCGAATATCTATTGCGATCTGGTTGTTTGTTCAGTTTTTAAACTGACATTAGGTTGTAAACTCAGGAATTCTTATTAATAAATAGCTAAATCATTTTGATGGCACTTGATGCTGCTACGGTGATCTAATTATCTAAAATGTTTTAGGGACTTCCCTGGTGGTCCAGTGGTTAAAAATCTTCCTTCCAATGGAGGGGATGAAGGTTTGATCCCTGGTTGGGGAAATAAGATCCCACATGCCAGGCGGGGGCGGCAACTAAGCTTGCATGCTGCGACTATGTAGCCTACGCCCTAAAGCCTATGCACCACAAAGAAGATTCCACGTGCTGCAACTGTAAGACCTGATGCAGCCAAATAAATAAATAAAACGTTTTAGTACGTTCTAATGAAAGAGATTTTTAAGAGAGGATATATAGGAATATGAGGATCGTGATGTACCACTATATACTCATGTGTGGAGAGAAGATCCAGAATTACCTTGAAGGTTATTGTCTGTAACCATTTCCTCCAAACTCCTGACTGACTGTCCATTTTTATTCTGCTAGGTGAGATCAAGTTAGAAATGCCAAGCATCAGCGTAGAGGGAGAGGTATCTGATCTGGCAGCTGACCCAGAAACAGTTGAAATTTTGGAGCAATGCGTGATAAACTGGTTGAATCAGATATCTACAGCCCTTGAGGGCCAGATGAAAAAGACACCACAGGTAAGGTGTGCAATGCTTTTGCAGATCCCTAATCCAGTTCATGGAACAACAGACTGGTTCCAAATAGGAAATGGAGTACGTCAAGGCTGTATATTGTCACCCTGCTTATTTAACTTATATTCAGAGTACATCATGAGAAACGCTGGACTGGAAGAAACACAAGCTGGAATCAAGATTGCCGGGAGAAATATCAGTAACCTCAGATATGCAGATGACACCACCCTTATGGCAGAAAGTGAAGAGGAACTAAAAAGCCTCTTGATGAAAGTGAAAGTGAAGAGTGAAGAAGTTGGCTTAAAGCTCAACATTCAGAAAACGAAGATCATGGCATCCAGTCCCATCACTTCATGGGAAATAGATGGGGAAACAGTGGAAACAGTGTCCGACTTTATTTTTTTGGGCTCCAAAATCACTGCAGATGGTGACTGCAGCCATGAAATTAAAAGATGCTTACTCCTTGAAAGGAAAGTTATGACCAACCTACATATCATATTGAAAAGCAGAGACATTACTTTGCCAACAAAGGTCCATCTAGTCAAGGCTATGGTTTTTCCTGTGGCCATGTATGGATATGAGGGTTGGACTCTGAAGAAGGCTGAGCGCTGAAGAATTGATGCTTTTGAACTATGGTGTTGGAGAAGACTCTTGAGAGTCCCTTGGACTGCAAGGAGACCCAACCAGTCCATTCTGAAGGAGATCAGCCCTGGGATTTCTTTGGAAGGAATGATGCTAAAGCTGAAACTCCAGTACTTTGGCCACCTCATGTGAAGAGTTGACTCATTGGAAAAGACTCTGATGCTGGGAGGGATCGGGGGCAGGAGGAGAAGGGGACGGCAGAGGATGAGATGGCTGGATGGCATCACTGACTCGATGGATGTGAGTCTGGGTGAACCCTGAGAGTTGGTGATGGACAGGGAGGCCTGGCGTGCTGCGATTCATGGGGTCGCAAAGATCTGGACATGACTGAGCGACTGAACTGAACTGAATCCAGTTTATGCTTGCCATCCTGAGAAAGAGCCAAGAATCTTGGAATCTGTGTGATCTAGCCTCTTTTCTTACTGTTTTGTGACCTTCTTAAAAATATTAAAGTAAACATACCTGAGATGTCATTCTTGGGCTTTCTAAGGTTAGTGTGCTACCAGATGTCTCCTGATATTGATAAAGATAACACAGATATATCAGTCAGGATGTTTGAGCTGGAAAAAAAAAAAAAAAAAAAACCCAGGAAATCTAACTAAGCTGGCTTAAGCAAGAAAGAGGATTTATTGGCTCATTGAAAAGTCCAGAGGGCAATGCTGGTTTCAGATACAGTTGGATCAGGACTCTGGCAATCTAGCTGGGTTCCTCTGTAAATTTCTTGGTTCCAATCTCCTCTCTGAGTGGGCTTCCTCCTCGGACTGGTTTCCTTCATGGTGACAACTTGTAGCAGTTTCTGACTCCACATTCCCACACCACTTTGTCCAGAGAAAGATGGAGTGTCTAGCGTTCCCAACTGGAGTCCTGAGATTCCCTCTGATTGGACCATCCTAGGTCAGGTGTCTGCCCCTCAAGTTCTTGCATGGGTTAGCTCCTAAATATAGAGTCTTTGGGAAGAGAGGCGTGGATGCTGGAGGAGCAACCAGTGTCCATTCCCCACTAATGATGATGATGTTTGTGTGCTCATCACAGGGTAATGGTCCTCTGGCTGAGATTGAATTCTGGCGGGAAAGAAATGCCACCCTAAGTGCTCTGCATGAACAAACAAAGCTTCCAATAGTCAGAAAAGTCTTGGATGTGATGAAGGAGTCAGATTCATTGCTTGTGGCCAACTTGCAGCCCGTCTTAACTGAATTGTTCAAGTTCCACATGGAGGCCTCAGACAACGTGAGGTTTCTTTCCACAGTGGAACGTCATTTCAAGGTAGGCTGGGTGCACTGCACTTTGGAAAGTCAGCCACATGGATTTAACTTCTGTTTGTTTATTCAGCATTTAAAAAAATTGCAGTAAAATATATATAACATATTTATTATTGAAACCACTTGTAAGAGTAAGTTTGGTAACATTCAATACATACCCAGTGCTGGGTACCCATCGTCACCTCCTATATGCAAAACTTTTTCACTGTCCTCAACGTGAACTCAACATCCCTTAAACCACAACTCTGATTTCCCCCTAGCCCCTGGTAACCTCTATTCTAATTTCCAACTCTATGAATTTGCTTGTTTTAGGAATTTCATAGAAATGGAACCATACCCTATTTGTCCTTCTGTGTATGGTTTATTTCACTCAACATAATGTTTTCTTTCCTTTTCTTTTTTTGTATTTGACTACACTGGGTCTTAGTTGCAGCATGTGGGATCTAGTTTCTTGATCAGGGATTGAACCCGGGTCCCCTGCATTGGAAGCTCGGAGTCTTGGCCACTGGACCACCAGTGAAGTCCCAACATAATGTTTTCACGATTCATCCATGCTATAGTATATGTCCGAATCTCGTTCCTTTTTAAGGCTCAGTAATTTTGCACTGTATACACCACATTTTGCTCATCCATTCTTCTGTTGATGGACTTTTGGGTTGTTTCCCACCTTTTGGCTATTGTAAAGAATGCTGCTATGAATCTGGGTGCACAGATATTTGTTTGAGTCTCTGCTTTCAGTTCGTTTGAGCATATACCCAGGAGTAGAATTATTGGGTCGTATGATAATTCTGTGTTTTCAAAAAAACATTTCTTTATTTACAGCTGTGTCGGGTCTTACTTGCAGCACATGGCGGTGGGGAGAGGTCTTCATTGTGGCTTGTCGGCTCCTTAGTTGGGGTGCAGAAGCTAAGTTGCCCCAGGGCATGTGGGATCTTACTTCTCTGACCAGGAATGGAGCCCATGTCCCCTGCATTGAAAGGCAGACTCTTAACCACTGGACCACTAGGGAAGTCCCAATATTTCTATATTTAACTGTCCGTGAACATTTTATATTTAACTCTTTTCCACAGTGAGCGCACCATTGTATTACATTCCCACCACAAGTGTAATTTCCTCTTTTACAATTCCTCTCCCCTCTGATTTATCATGCACACAGTACAGTATTCCAAGGCCAGGAGTCATTATTACTGTTCTAGTAATGAGGCCAGTAAGAGTCCTATTTGTGTGGTTGGGGGGTGCTCTTTGTGTGGTGAAGTACTGTGAATGTGTTGACCCCAGTCCTGAATATCCCGCAGCTGCATATACAACCTCACAGAGCCTGTTTCCTCCTCTGGAAAACTGAGCTCATGAGAGAGCCTACCTCAAACGGTGGCTGGAAGGTTCAAGTTAACTTATGCATGCAGAGCACACAGCATGTCAGGAGCAGCATCAGGGGTCAACAGCATCAGCGCATAACAGCAGCACAAGTGGCCCCTGGATAAGGATCTAGGTGGTCCCCTGAAAGCGATAAAACAGCTGGTCAAATCCGAGGGCTTGAGGTCCAAGTGGAATCTGCCTCTAAATTGATGTTGGTGATAACGTTTCCTTGCTGGAACTTTATTTATCATCTCTGCAGAGTAAGTGGCTTGCGAAGACCAGTGAAAGGCCAGCTTCTAGCACTCATGTAATTGCTTTTGTGGTTTTTTGCCATCCCTTTGTGAATCGGAAACTTACTTTTCTTTAAGTTAACTTTAGATTTATTCATATATTTTTGTGTGGGTAATATAGACTCGTCTTAAACAATCAAGCCTGTGCAGGTATTGGTTTGATATAACGACAGTTATTTCTAATGTACACTAAAGTAAGTATATATTTTCTCTTTCTTAAGTTTTAATCAACTATTTAGAAAACTGGAAATGAAGTTAATAGAAGAAATCAAGATCAGATGGTAGCAAAACATTTCATGCATTAACAATCTTGAAAGTTCCTTAAAATAAGTATATATTTTTTCCTTAAAATAAGTATATTTTTTAAAAGTTCTGTTGTCAAAAATCATCTTACTTCTTGCCAAAGGACACATACCCTGGAAAATACTGGCACTGGATAAAATTACCTCGGAGAAGGCAATAGCACCCCACTCCAGTACTCTTGCCTGGAAAATCCCATGGGCGGAGGAGCCTGGTAGGCTGCAGTCCATGGGGTCGCTAAGAGTCGGACACGACTGAGCGACTTCACTTTCACTTTTCACTTTAATGCATTGGAGAAGGAAATGGCAACCCACTCCAGTGTTCTTGCCTGGAGAATCCCAAGGATGGGGGATCCTGGTGGGCTGCTGTCTATGGGGTCGCACAGAGTCGGACACGACTGAAGCGACTTAGCAGCAGCAGCAGCAGCAGCAGCAATGCCAACTTTGACTCACTCAGTGGCACTCTTGCCACTAAATATAGAATAATTACATATGTATACACACATCCATACTCCATATATATATCTGCAAATTGCTTTATTTATTTTAATTGTAAATCTTTCCACGTCAGTGCATACTGCATCAGCGCATAACAGCAGCACAAGTGGCCCAGAGTCACTACCTATTTCAAACTTCTTTTGTTTGTTAAACACTTTCTTCCATGATAAGAACTTTTTTTTTTTTAATTAAGAAGAATGTCCTACACTATTGGTGGGAATGTAAGCTGGTGCAGCCACCGTGGAAAATAGTATTCCCTGGGTCAGAAGGGAGTGGCAACCCAATCCAGTATTCTTGCCCCCCCCCAAAAAAAAGGGGGGCTCAAAGAAATATGGGCTTCCCTGGTGGCTCAGAGGTTAAAGAGTCTGCCTCCAATGTGGAAGACCCAGGTTCGATCCCTGAGTCGGGAAGATCTCCTGGAGAAGGAAATGGTAACACATTCCAGTATTCTTGCCTGGAGAATCCCATGGATGGAGAAGCCTGGTAGGCTACAGTCCATGGGGTTGCAAAGAGTTGGACGTGACTGAGCGACTTCACTTTCACTTTTCACTCAGAAAACCAAGAATAGAATTACCATATGATCCAGCTATCTCACTCCTGGGCTATTGTATAGCCAGACAAGAGTCTAATTCAAAAAGATACATGCACCCCTATGTTCCTAGCAGCACTGTGTACAGTAGCCAAGACAGGGAAGCAACCTAAATGTCCATCAACAGATGAATGGATAAAAAAGTGTTACATGTATACAATGAAATATTACTCAGCCAGAAAAAGGACGAAATAATGCCATTTGCAACAACACGGATGCAACCAGAGATTATTACACTAAGTGAAGTAAGTCAAAAAGAGAAAGACAAATACCGCATTATATCGCTTATATGTGGAATCCAAAATATGATACAAATGAACCTATCTATGGAACAGAAACAAGAATCAGGGACATAGAGAATAGACGGTGGTTGCCAAGAGGGAGGTGGGTGGGAGAAGACAGGAGTGGAGGTTGGGGCTAGCAGATGCAAACTGCTAAGTACACTATAGATTGGAGAAACAACAAGGTCCTACCGTATTGTACAGGGAATAATATTCAATATCCTGTGGTAAGCCATCATGGAAAAGAATATGGAAAATAATGTAAAAAATTTTTTTAAACTTGAGAGACCTGCAACAGGAGCATATTTTTCCCCCCAAAAGTAATAAAGTCCAGAAATACATTTAATAATTGGGTTGGCCAAAAAGTTCATTTGAGTATTTCCATACCATCTTAAAATATCTTTTAAATTAAAAAAAGGGAAACTTCCTGCACACTGCTTGTTCTCTTACACCGGTCGCCCTGAGACTGAGCCAGCCTGCCTTGCTCTTTCGTTTGCACCCGCCTCTCCGGTTAGAACATCACGCACGGATCTAGCTTTCACGTTGTCTTGGAAACAATCCCCTCCATGATGAGCGCCCTGAGGATGGTGTGGATTATCTCCCGCCACTACAACAAAGACGAGAGGATGATTCCGCTCATGGAGCGCATTGCCTGGGAGATCGCCGAGAGAGTCTGCAAAGTGGTGAATCTGCGGACGTTGTTCAAGTAAGACCCGGCGGCGCTCTGTGTCTCTTAAGCCCTTAAAGCGCTTTGTGTGTGCTAAGTGTCCTGCCCCACTCTTTGCGACCCCACGGGCGGAGCCCACCAGGCTCCTCTGTCCATGGGATTCTCCAGGCGAGAATGCTGGAGTGGGCTGCCGTGCCCTCCTCCAGGGGATCTTCCCAACCCAGGGATCAAACCCCGTCTCTTTATGTCTCCAGGATTGGCAGGAGGGTTCTTTGCCACTAGCAGCACCCGGAAGTCCTGAACAGCTTTATCAAAACATAATTCATACTCTGTACAAATCACCCATTTAAAACATACAATTGAATGCTTTTGGTACAAACTTGGTGAAAAAGTTCGTTCAGGGTTTTCCAGCAGATGTAATGGAAAAACCCCAATGACCTTTTTGGCCAGCCCAATAGATTCAGAGTTGTGCATCCATAGTCATCAGTGATTTTAGAAAGTTTACTTCATCCCAGAAAGAAACCCCAGGCCCTTTAGCTGCCTCTCCCCCTCGCCCCTCCCCTCCTAACCCTGGCAACCACTGATCTACTTTCTGTGGACTTGCCTCTTCTGAACATTCATGCAGATGGAGTCAGACAACTTGTGGTCTTTTATGACTGGCTCCTCCCACTCAGCATCGTGTTTTGACGGCTCCTCCATGGTGTAGCCTGTATCACTGCTTCATTCCTTTTTATGGCCAAATAATACTCTACTTGTGTAGATTAATCAAGACCATCTTCTTTAATTAGGGGCTTCCCTAGTGGCTCAGACAGTAAAGAATCTGCCTGCAATGCAGGAGACCCAGGTTTAATCCCTGAGTCGGGAAGATCCCCTGGAGGAGGAAATGGCAACCCACTCCAGTATTCTTTCCTGGAGAATTCTATGGACAGAGAAGCATGGTGGATACAGTCCATGGGGTCGCAAATTATCCTTGGAGAGACTGAAGCACATGGTCTGAGGGAACTTCACTCCAGGACCTTGGATCCCCTCAGGTGGAATAGCTTCTGAGGATCAAATCTGGAAGGGGACACTGATCTTTTTTTTTTTTTTTTTTTTTAACTCCCTTTCTCTCTTTTATTTTGGCTGAGCTGCATGCAGGATCTTAGTTCCCTGACCAGGGATTGAACCCGTGCCCCCTGCAGAAGTGCAGAGTCCTAACCAGCCAGATGGTCAGAGAATTCGCTCTCTCTTTTTTTTTTACTTTCTTAAAAAATAATCTATATAAGTGAAATAGGTACCAAAATCTCACTATTATCATTTTGCCTCCAGTATTACGGCCCCTCCCCCCTCCCCCCTTGGACCCAAGGCCACCAGGTTCCCTTCAAGCTCAAACGGAAAACTTATTGGGTAAACCAAAGCTTTGCCCATTGAGGGGCAGCTGTGGTGAAGGTCAACCTGGGCCATGGCTTGGAATCCTGCCCACACTGCTGCAAATCGCTTTGCTGCAAATTTCTTGGCGGAACAGTCTCTTGCCTGGGAAGCTTTTTGTGATGAGGCTATGTCATCAGAGAGGCTCAGCTCCTTGCTTAGAACCTGTCCCTCCCCACCAGGGAGCAGCGTGGCTCCAACTTCCCGCCTCCCAGCAGCTCTGCCCTCCTTCGCATCACAGCGTCTCTTTGCTTCCCAGAGAAAACCGAGCGAGTGCACAGCACAAGACCTTGGAGGCCAGGAACACCCTCAACATGTGGAAAAAGGCCTATTTCGACACCCGGGCCAAGATTGAGGCTTCGGGGAGAGAAGCTCGGTGGGAGTTTGATCGGAAACGGCTGTTCGAGAGAACGGATTACATGGCCACCATCTGCCAGGACCTCTATGACATCCTGCAGGTAGGGAGGCTGGGTCTTCAATGCACGCAAAAGCAGTCAGATCTGGGATTTGCTCCATGGAAGGCAGTTTGGCTTTTTGACGATGTGGATCTCTCCTTGTCAGTTGGGAGCAGGGAGGTCAGGAGGGCCTGGCCAGGAGAGATGCCTGCAGAGCAGACAGAATGTCCCAAAACCCAAAACACACCTGACCTTTGCAGCTTTCCCTTCAGTTTTGTGACATTCCCCACCCGTCTCCACTTTTTTTTTTTTTTAAATGCCCAAGTGCTCAGCTTGCAGGATCTTATTTTCCCAACCAGAGATTGAACCTGGGCCCTCGGCAGTGAAATTACAGAATCTTAACCACTGGACTGCCAGTGGTTTTCCTTGGTTTTCTTGTTTTAAACATTTGTTTTAGAAAATTGAAATGTAGTTGATGTACATTATATAGGTTACAGTTGTACAGTAGGATTCACAGTATTAAATTTATGATTATTATGAAATATTGGAAGCCAGCTCTGCTTCAGAGGGAGAAGGTGGCCTCTCTGAGCTGTCACTGTCCTTGTTTACTCATCGCAGCTGAAACATGATGACTCGTACTGGCCCTGAGTCTCCTGAACTCCTGCGCATCATGGCTCTCCTAGGAGTCTCTGCTCACGGGGCCTCACATGCTGCCTGTCGATGGGGTGTTGTGGACAGCCCACACCCAGCTTTTGCCTATCTCCTCTGCTCACACACATGCATGATGGCCTCCCCCTCAGACTTCATTTACAAAACACAAGCTCAGAGATAAAGTGGTCGAGAATTTCAGGATGGTGATAGCAGAGCCTTCAATCCAGCCCAGAGCCCTCTGGAGGCTGGGGCCCTGTGCGCCTGCCTGAGGCCCACACCTATGAAGCCTGCTCTGTATGTACATCATCTCTGCCTCACGGAGCTCACAGTCTAGTGGAAGAGAAAGAAGGTGGACATGCTAATCACACGGAAGGACTCCTCTGGTGGTCCAGTGGTTAAGACTTTGTGTTCCAACGCATGGGGTGCGGGTTCCATCCCTGGTTGGGGAATTAAGATCCCACGTGGTTCTCGGGCGAAAGAAACCAAAAACATAAAACAGAAGCAGTAATGTAACAAAGTCAATAAAGACTTTAAAAATGGTCCACCTCAAAAAATTCTTATGAGAGGAAAAAAATTACTCAGTTCCATAGCTACAGCTGAGATGAGTGCTAAGAAAGGGGAAGAGAGGGGGCTCTGGAAGTGTGTGTAGGGGCCTGAAAGTGAAAGTGTTAGTCACACAGTCGTGTCCAACTCTTTTCGACCCCACGGACTGTAGCCCACCAGGCTCCTCTGTCCATGGAATTCTCCAGGCAAGAATACTGGAGTAGGTCGCTGTGCCCTTCTCCAGGGGATCTTTCCAACCCAGGGACTGAACTCAGGTCTCTCGCATTGCAGGCAGATTCTTTACTGTTTGAGTTACCCATGTAGGGGCGTACCCTGTTCTAAAGGGTCAGACAAGATGAAGGCATATTTAATGATGAGTAGTAGGTACCTGTGCCTTCCCAGGTGGCAGAAGTGATAAAAAAAACCTGCCTGTCCATGCAGGAGATGTAAGAGATGTGGGTTTGATCCCTGGGTTGGGAAGATCCCCTGGAGAATGGAATGGCAACCCACTCCAGTATCCTTGCCTGGAGAATCCCATGGACAGAGGAGCCTGGTGGGCTACAGTCCACGGGATCACAGAGAGTCAGATGTGACTGAAATGACTTAACACACACACACACCCAGTAGGCATCTAGACGTTTTACACTGTGTGTGCAAAGGCCCTGAGACAGAAAGGAACATGGATCTGAAAGAGGCCTGGAGTGACTATGAGGCAACAGGGCATGAGCAGGATGGGAAGAGATAGAAAGAGGGGGTAGGGTCCTGAGTCTGAAAACTTTGACAACTGTGTCAGGGCATCTGGGACTCTTTGTGCAGTGGGTAACCCAAGGGCTTAGACTGAGAGGAAGTTACCTGTGTGACACAATCCATTTATTAGTAACATCAGGAGCATCATGAGAAAACCAAATGGTCATCTCCCTCGTTTTGTTTGATTGGACAGGTCGTGGAGGAATTCTACAACATATTTGGTCCGGAGCTGAAAGCGGTGACTGGGGATCCCAAGCGCATCGATGATGTCCTGTGCAGGGTGGACGGCCTGGTCACCCCCATGGAAAACCTGACCTTTGACCCCTTCAGCATCAAGTGCTCCCAGTACTGGAAATATGTGATGGACGACTTCAAGATCGAAGTCCTGGCAAGTCACACATCCTTCAATTTGACCTTGAAAGTGGATACCGTGATTCTGTTGGGTTATTTAGTTATGTTTAGGGTTTTTTTTTTCCCAAATCATAAAAAGGGATCCCTGATTTTTTGGTGAAAAATGATAACAGTGCAGAAGAGCATAAGGTGAAAATGAACATTTCTCAATGTCCTCTGTCCCCACTCCTACTCCCTGGGCGGAATGGGTTTATCTGAACTATCTCTGCTGTTGTGTCCTCTCCCATTTCTTTGTCTATATGAGTTAATATTTTAAAAATTTCCTTTTCCATCATTTTGACTAGTGGAAGGGAGAGAGCAGAAAACCGATGCAGCAGCTGGTCTGCTATTTTTATTTGGACCCCAGCCTCCACTAAGGGAAGTCCTGGTGGCTCAGATAGTAAAGAATCTGCCTGCAATGCAGGAGGCCCAGGTTCAATCCCTGGGTCGGGAAGATCCTCAGGAGAAGGGAATGGCAACCCACTCCAGGATTCTTGTCTGAAGAATTCCACGGACAGAGGAGCCTGGTTGGTTACAGTCCCTGGGGTTGCAAGGAGTTGTACCTACCTATACTGTAGTTAACACTATAGCTTCCACTAGAGTACAATGGAAATCCTTCTCAAGGTACTGATTTGGTTTGTTTTGCTTCTTTCTTGACATTTTGCTTTTTGTGGGATAAGTACAGGGTCCTAAGGGTTTTGTTTTTTTTTGGCTTTTTTTGTTTGTTTTTGGCAGGTTATTGAGAAAGAAGCAAAAAATTTTATTGATGAATCTTTTAAGACACTTCGATCAGCTGAAGCAGCATTTGATATGCTTTTAAAATTTAAACATATTCGTTCACGGGAGGCCATTAATCGACAAATGATGATGAAATTTAATGATATCCTTGCACAGTATTGTAAAGAGGTAACTGAAAAAAATCTGTGGCTGTTGTAGCAATGAAAATACACTTGGCAAAGTGTAAGCAATTGGACCACACTGTTGTCTTTCTTATCTAAATTCAGAGAAACTGTGGAATTTCCCCAAAATAGCATGTCGTATAACCAAAACAGGTAACCAAAAGGAAGTGGGTTTGTTTATTTAGTGGAGAAATTCAGTAGGAACTTATGAAGTACAATATTATATGCCATCAATCTTATATGCCATTACATTGTGATGGGCCCTGAGTGAATAGTCATAGTAACAATCATAGTAACAAGAGTGTCATAGTGTGAAGGTCACGTGTGTGTTCATATACACACTCCTGTTGTAAGGATACTCATTATACATTGGACCCACCTAGATAATCCAGGATCATCTCTTTATTTTAAGGTCAGCTAATTGGTGACCTTAACTCCATCTGCTACCTAATTCCTCCTTATCATATAATATATTCACAAATTCTGGAGATCAAGACCATTATTGGGGCAGAACTTATTTTGCCTCTGACACCTAATTATTCATGTGAGAGTGTGACATACATATTTTATTTATTTTTAATTTATTATTTTTATTGGAGTATAATTGCTTTACAATATTCTGTTAGTTTCTGCTGTACAGCAATGTGAATCACTTACAGGTATACATATTAATATATCCCTTCCCTCTTGATCCTTCCTACTCTTCTCCCATCCCACCCCTCCCAGTCATCACAGAGCACCAGACTGAGCTACCTATGCTGTCCAGTAGCTTCCCACTAGCTGTCTATTTTATACATGGTAGAGGTCAGTGCTACTCTCCCAGTTCATCCCCCGCTCCCCTCTCCTTGCTGTGTTCACATGACCATGCTTTACACCTGCATCTCTATTCCTGCCCTGCAAATAGATTAATCTGTACCCTTTTTCTAGATTCCATATACATGCATTAATATATGATATTTGTTTTCTTCTTTCTAACTTCAAGTATGAGAGACTCTAGGTCCATCCACATGACTACAAATGACCCAATTTCATTCCTTTTCATGGCTGAGTAATATTCCATTGTACATATGTACTACAACTTCATTATGCATTCATCCGTTGATGGATATTTAGGTTGCTTCCATGTCCTGGCTATTGTAAACAGCACTGCAATGAATGTTGGGGTACATGTGTCTTTTTGAATTATGGTTGCAAAATTTTATTTTAAAGTGCAAGCCCAGGCCATATGATTCAGCAGTTCCATTTTGTGCATAAACACAAATAATTGAAAGCAGAGTCTCGAAGAGATATTTGAACATTGATGTTCATGGCAGCACTATTCACAACCACCAAAACCTGGAAATAACCCAAGGGTCCATTGATAGACCAGTGGATAAACAAAGTGTGGTATATATCTGTACAATGGAATATTATTCAGCTTTAAAAAGGAAGGAGATTCTGCCATGTGCTTTTAATACAACATGAATGAACCTTGAGGGCTTTAAAATAAGCCAGTTATAAAAAGACAAACACTCTATGAGTCTATTTACATGAGGTACTTAGAGTAGTCAAAGTCAAAAGACGCAGAGTGGAAAGGCGTTTCTAGGAGCTGAGGGAGACGTAAATGGGGAGTTACTGTGTTTCATGGGTACCCAGAGTTTCAGCTTTTCAAGATGAAAGAAGTTCTGGAGATGGATGGTGATGATGGGTGCACAGCATTTTGTTGTTGTTCAGTTGCTAAGTTGTATCAGCATGAATGTACTTAATTCCACTGAAATGCACACTGAAAAATGGTTAAGATGGTGACTTCTGTCATGCATATTGTACCACATTTAGAAAAATATTACATGATAAACAGTTATAAAACCTCAGTGGCATATACACACACACACACACATACATACCATGCAGGAGGCCTGGCCACCTGTCATGTCTAGAACAGATTTCAGAATTTCCATGATGAATTCCCTGGCAATCTGTGGTTAAGATTCTGTGCTTTCACTGCCAAGGGCCTGGGTTCGATTCCTGGCTGGGGAACTAACATCTCACAAGCCACATGGCAAGGCCAAAAAATGGTCCACCGAATGATTGTCCACAGTCTGGAAGTACAAGGCAGTCTGGATCATTGCATATGTTAAACCAAACCAAAGATTCCTGCAGAGTATAAGAAAAAGTAGTAGAGACTAAGTAATAAAAGCCCTATTCTGTACCTTTAAGTATTTCTTGACATTCCATGTTCATTTCTTTAAAGATACAAATCTCAAGTTCAATCTTGTCTTGGCTCGCATGCTGATACTGCTCACTTATGGAATATGTCTGATTGCTTTGCAGATTGACATAGTTAACAAAATTTTTGTCCAGAACCTCGACAACCCCCCGTTGTATAAGAACCATCCCCCGGTGGCAGGTGCAATCTACTGGGAACGGTCCCTGTTCTTCCGGATTAAGCACACCATCCTCAGATTTCAAGAAGTAGAGGAGATCCTGGACAGTGATGGAGGAAGAGAAGTATGTTATGTCTGCTGCAACAGGCCTGTTTTGAGTTTTACGTTTTAAAAAATCATTCATTCATTTAGGCTGCTCTGAGTCTTGAGTGAGTGCTGCGCCTGGGCTTTCTCTAGTTGTGGCGAGTGGGGGCTCCTCTCTATTTGTAGTGCATGGATTTATTGCGGTGGTGCCTCTTGTTGTGGAACACGGGCTCCAGGGCATGCAGGCTGCGGCATTCAGGCTCAGTAGTTGTGGCACACGGGCTTAGTTGCCCCCAAGGCATGTGAGATCTTAGTTCCCTGTCCAGGGATCAAACCCATGTGCCCTGCATTGGAAGGTGGATTCTTAACCACTGGACCACCAGGGAAGTCCTGGATTTCACGGTTTAATTGTAGATGGGTAGCCTTGAGCGTGCCCAGGTGGCTCCTTCAATCCAGGTGACCCCCGAGCACGAGCTGGCTATACAGAGTTGCCTGCATGAGAAGAAGCTCAATTTCAAATCCATGCCTGCAACTTAGTCTTTCCCGTGGTCCCTGGGGACCACATCTCCATATGTATGACATGATATATCTATGACAGCTTCCAGGTGACAATCACATGACTTCCTCCTGATCTTGATCTTCAGCCTCTCCAGAGGGTGACCACGCTCTTTTTGATAATACTGTCCCTCCTCTTCATGCATTTTTGTCTGTTACATCATAAGGGCTAGGAAACCTTTTCTTTAACCGTCCAGAGAATAAATATTTTAGGCATTTGTGGGTCAAATGGCCCCTGTTGCAACTATTCAACTCTGCCTTTCTAGAAAGAAAGTGGTAGATAACATGTAAATGAACAGATGTGTTCCAATAAAACTTCATTTATGGATGCTGAAATTTGAATTTCATATGGTCTTCACAAGTCATGAATAACTGTCATTCTTTTTGAGCTCCCAGCCATGGGCTGAGGTTTGTGAGTCCTCCTAATCAGCCTAGAGTTTAAGCCGTACCGTGGCAGGCAAACCATCCAAATTTGTGCAAATCTGCCTGCTTCCTCTTGCATAAAGTGTTAAGTGATGTTTTTTTTCAGGAGAGAGAAAAAATTGTTATTTTCAAGGACAAAGTGACATTTGCCTGACTTCTCTGATAGGTCAAACAAAAATATTTGGAACTGGGTAGGATGATGAAAGACTATGAAGATAGAAAGTATGAGCAGTGGAGAGAGACGACGGAACAAATCCTGCCAACTCTCATGAAGAAGAGTCTGCTTACTAAGGTGCATCTTTTCAGATCTGAAACAGTGTTCTTGCCTGGAGAATCCCGTGGACAGAGAAGCCTGGTGGGCTACAGTCCATGGGGTTGCAAAGAGTTAGACGCGACTGAGCACTGACATGCGTGTGTGCACACACACATACACACACACGTCCCAGACTGTGGGGGCTGTGTAAGATGATGGTAACTCCCATTTCCTTGAGGTCTGATGTGTTGACTCTCACGAAGTTGAGAGGTATTTCCAAAATCAAAGGCAAAGAAGGGCAGAGGTGGCAGGGGTTGACCAGGGAGAAGAAAAGAGGCAGGAAGGGAAAACCTGGAGGTAGCAAAATGTCATGGTCAGGGAACAGGTGGGGATCAGGCAACCCTTCTGACTCCTTGGCTTAATTCTGGGCTTCAGGGACCCAGTTTGTAAAATGGCCTGGATCAGATGACCACGAACATGCAAAGTATTAGTTGAACCGTGTACGAAACAGGTTCAAACCGCTGATGGTTGATTATTTTTAACTTACAGGAAACTAACTCACTTTGATAGCAACCAGGGTTCTTGGCCTTCCCCAATCAATAGAAATTGACTAGAGGCCAGATAAACAATTCAAAGCAAGGCTTTACTGGGGGCCCCTGCTGCAGCAATGGAGAGTCAGAAGTAACCCGTTCCCTTGCTCACTCACTCCCCGAGCATCGGGTGCTGAGCTTGCTCATTATTTGGGGTGAGGGTAGGGGTGTGTCCAGGGGGTCTGGCCAGAGGGGTGGCTTAAGTAATTTGCCCATCCCTTTGGTGGTGTTGAGTTCAGGGAGCTTTTGCTCCCGACACCCTGTTTTTGCTATGGCTCTTCAGAAGTGGCAATAAGGATTTTTCAGTCTTTTTGTATCTTTTGTCTAGAATTTGCTCCAACTGCAGGTGTATGCAGTTATTTTTAGTCCCATATAATTTCTTTGTATTTTGTTCCTGGAGGAGAAGTGTGTCCAGGTGCAAGCATTGCAGCAAAGGGTCCCAGGTCCCAGCCTGTCTCAGTTTCACGGGATTCATCCTCATCTGGCACGGGGCCCAGCATATACCAAGTGCTCAACAAATTAAATGTTAACAGTAAGGAAGGAAAGACCTGGGCCTGGCAGTTTCAGATCTTCTATGGTCTCCTAAGTTCCAAAGTAGGTACTAAAATGAGTGAAGAAGCCAGGTAGAGCTTATCAGGAACTGGATGGCTTGTGTCCTATTCAAAGGGACAGCCGCTCCCCAGCTTCAGTCTATTCTTGTCATTTATCATCAGCTTTTCCTATTTTTTGAGGGACGCCAGATTTTTGGATTTTTGTCATGCAATTGCCCAATTTTCAAACGTGAGTGCTAAATCAAGTTCTTTAAAAACTCTGTTTACCCAAGTATGTCTTCTAGCTTAGTTCTGGTCAGCTCCCTGCTCTGTCAGGGCAGCAAAACCCCTCCACTGATTTTTTTCAAATTCACATTTATAACTTGGGTTGCATTGATCTGATTGCTTTGTGGACAGCCCTTCTCACTCTTATGAAACATTGTCTCCCCCACAGACTTCTGCCGCTGGTGATGATGCCACAAACCCTGACAGAGTGGCTGCTTTCTCAATCAACTTTTCACCTGCTCTCAGGGAGATTATTAATGAAACAAAGTACTTGGAACAGCTAGGTTTCCCTGTCCCCGAATTAGCAAGGAACATTGCTCTCCAGGAGGACAAATTTCTTAGGTAAACGGATTCTTCTTTTAAATCAGCGGTCAACACTTCTTATCTTGGGACCCCTTTACACTCTTCTAAATTATTGAGAACCACCCCCCTGCCCATACCAGGGCTTTCATTTTTGTGGATTTTATAACTATCAATGTTCACCGCATTAGAAATGAAAACTAAGAAATGTTTAAAATTTGTATTAATACATTTGTCTGAAATAGTAAAGATAAACATTTCATGTTAACTTAAATAGCACTTTTATTTTTTTAATTAATTTTCATTGGAGTATAGTTGATTTGGGGGCTTCCCTGGTGGCTCAGATGGTAAAGAATCTGCCTGCAATGCAGAAGACCTGGGTTTGATCCCTGGGTTGGGAAAACCCCCTGGAGAAGGGAATGGCAAACCCACTCCGGTATTCCTGCTGGAGAATTCCACGAACAGAGGAGCCTGGTGGGCTATAGTCCATGATGTCGCCAAGAGTCAGACATGACTGAGGAACTTTCAATATGACTATAGTTGATTTATAATGTTGTGTTAATTTCTGCTGTACAGCAGAGTGAGTCAGTTATAAATGATTCTACATCAGTTACACATACATGCTGCCCAGGGGGCACTAGTGGTAAAGAACCCACCTACCAGTGAAGGTACATGTAAGCGACATAGGTTCCATCCCTGGGTCAGGAAGATCCCCTGGAGGAGGGCTTGGCAACCCCCTCCAGGATTCTTGGACATGGGTTCCATCCCTGGGTCAGGAAGATCCCCTGGAGGAGGGCTTAGCAACCCACTCCAGTATTCTTGCCTGGAGAATCCCATGGACAGAGGAGCCTGGCGGGCTGCAGTCCATAGCGTCACAAAGGGTTGGACGTGACTGAAGCAACTTAGCCTACACACATATATACATACTCTCTTTTTTTAGATTGTTTTCCCGTATAGGTCGTTACAGGGTATTGAGTGGAGTTCCCTATAAATAACATTTTTAAATTAAAAAGTAACCAATATTTTCCAAAAAGGAAAGTTTTTGGGAAGAGTGACATTCTTTTAAATTTTTAGTCTGGCATTGGTCTTTTGTAACATATTATAAGATTATTGAGTTTTTTGAGCTCCATTTTTCTAATGTCAGTGACTTTCCTGTAATGTACAGGTACACGGATGGGATACAACGTATGTTGGACCATTATCACATGCTCACAGGAACGTTAAATGAGGCAGAGTCTCTTCTTCTTGATGACCATTCCCAGGAATTATTAAGAGTGTTTAGATCTGGATACAAGAGGTTGAACTGGAACTCACTAGGTAATAAATTCATCTATCTATTGCCTTTTAGACTTTGGGATGCAATCATTCTTTTAGATTGTCTTAGTTGAATTACAATTTTTGTATGTATGTGAAAGTGAAAGTCACTCAGTCATGTCTGATTCTTTGCGACACCATGGACTATACAGTCCATGGAATTCTCCAGGCCAGAATACTGGAGTGGATAGCCTTTCCCTTCTCCAGTGGATCTTTCCAACCCAGGGATTGAACCCTGGTCTCCCGCATTGCAGGCGGATTCTTTACCAGCTGAGCCACAAGGGAAGCCCGTATGTACATAGATATGGTTAACAAACCATGCTTTAAAAAAATATTTATTATTTATTTGACTACGTTGGGTCTTAATTGCAGCACGCAGGATCTTCATTGCCTCATATGGGACCTTTTGTTGTGGCGCATGGACTCTCCAGCTGTGGCTTGTGGGCTCAGTAGTTGCGGTCAATGCCCTGGCTTCTCTAGTTGTAACGTGTGGGCTAAGCTGCTCCATGGCATGTGGGGATCTTAGTTCCTTGACCAGGGATTGAACCCGTGTCCCCTGCATTGCAAGGCAGATTCTTAACCACTGGATCACCAGGGAAGTCCCTAACAAATATGTTTTGAGCATGATGTGCAGGGTTTTGTGTATGCTTAGTCGCTCGGTCGTGTCTGACTCTTTGCAACCCCATGGACTGTAGCCCACCAGGCTCCTCTGTCCATGGTGTTCTCCAGGCAAAAATATTAGAGTGGGTTGCCATTCCCTTCTCCAGGGTTTTGTGTAGTGATTGCTTTTATTTGTTCTTTTTTTTGAAGTTTTAAAATGACAGATTCCATTTCATTAATAGTTGTAGGACGGTTCAAGGGATTAATATCCTATTGGGTGAGTCATGTAGTCTGTGCTTTTTGAATAAGTGTCCATTTCATCTAACTTGTCGGATTCATTGTGAATTTTTCTTATTGTACCCTTATTATCTTTATAATACCTGTCTTTAGTGGTCCCTCCTATTTAATTCTGGGTATTGTTAACTTGTATCTTCTCTCTTTTTCTTTTCAGTCCTGCTAGAGATTAGTTTTATGGAAGCCGTTTGTTTCATTGATTTTATCTGTTGTCTTCCTGTGTTCAATTTTATTAATTTCTTCTCATCTGTATTATTTCCTTCTGCTTGATTTGGAATTTATTTTACTTTTTTTTTTTTTTTAGAGGTTCTTGAGGTGGAAACTTTAATTGATTTGATATTTTTCCTCTTTTCTAATGTATGCATTTGGTACTATTTCCCTTTCAGCACTGCTTTAGTTATGCCCCACAGATTTTGATAGTTGTATTTTAATTTTTATTCAATTTGATGTATTTTTAAAACTTCCTTTATGACTTCCTCCTCCACCCATGGATTATTTAGAAGTGTGTTATTTAGTTCCAGAGATCAAATTGCCAAAATCCACTGGATCATGGAAAAAGCAAAAGAGTTCCAGAAAAACATCTATTTCTGCTTTATTGACTATGCCAAAGCCTTTGACTGTGTGGATCACAATAAACTGTGGAAAATTCTGAAAGAGATGGGAATACCAGACCACCTGATCTGCCTCTTGAGAAATTTGTATGCAGGTCAGGAAGGAACAGTTAGAACTGGACATGGAACAACAGACTGGTTCCAAATAGGAAAAGGAGTACGTCAAGGCTGTATATTGTCACCCTGCTTATTTAACTTATATGCAGAGTACATCATGAGAAACGCTGGACTGGAAGAAACACAAACTGGAATTAAGATTGCCGGGAGAAATATCAATCACCTCAGATATGCAGATGACACCACCCTTATGGCAGAAAGTGAAGAGGAACTAAAAAGCCTCTTGATGAAGGTGAAAGCGGAGAGTGAAAAAGTTGGCTTAAAGCTCAACATTCAGAAAACGAAGATCATGGCATCCGGTCCCATCACTTCATGGCAAATAGATGGGGAAACAGTGGAAACAGTGTCCGACTTTATTTTTCTGGGCTCCAAAATCACTGCAGATGGTAACTGCAGCCATGAAATTAAAAGACGCTTACTCCTTGGAAGGAAAGTTATGACCAACCTAGATAGCATATTCAAAAGCAGAGACATTACTTTGCCAACAAAGGTTCGTCTAGTCAAGGCTATGGTTTTTCCTGTGGTCATGTATGGATGTGAGAGTTGGACTGTGAAGAAGGCTGAGCGCCGAAGAATTGATGCTCTTGAACTGTGGTGTTGGAGAAGACTCTTGAGAGTCCCTTGGACTGCAAGGAGATCCAACCAGTCCATTCTGAAGGAGATCAGCCCTGGGATTTCTTTGGAAGGAATGATGCTAAAGCTGAAACTCCAGTACTTTGGCCACCTCATGTGAAGTGTTGACTCATTGGAAAAGACTCTGATGCTGGGAGGGATTGGGGGCAAGAGGAGAAGGGGACGACAGAGGATGAGATGGCTGGATGGCATCACTGACTCGATGGTCATGAGTCTGAGTGAACTCCGGGAGTTGGTGATGGACAGGGAGGCCTGGCGTGCTGCGATTCATGGGGTCGCAAAGAGTCGGACACGACTGAGCGACTGATCTGATCTGATTTAGTTTCTAAGTGTTTGGAGATTTCCCTGTTATCTTCTGTCGTTGATTTATAATTTGAGTCCATTGTGGTTGGAGAACATACTGAGTATAATTTCAGTTCTTTTAAATTTGTTGAGGTTTGTTTTATGGCTCAGGGGATAGTCTATTTCAGTTAGCTGTCTCTCCCCCTTTCAGAGTCCTATGCTTGTTTTATGGATAATGTTCATGGTCTTAGCTGTATTTAGCAGGAAGAATAAGGAAAAATACATTCTTCTTCCTTTACTTTTTAAAAAATAAACAAGGCATTTTTGTTTTTCCCTTTTTTCCTTGTTTTTCCTGTTTTGCCCTTCCTCCTACTTCTCTTCTCTTGCTCCACATCTTCTTTTTCTTTGTCATTTCCTTTTTTCCTCTTTCTCCCTTTTCCTTTGTACAGAGAATATGTGTGTTTGGACCATGGACTCCAGAGCAAAACCCCTGGGTTAAATACCTAGTTTCCACCCACGTGACTCAACCTCTCAGGGGCTCCGCTTCCTCATCTGTAAAATGGGCACAATCTTTGTACCCTATTCATAGGTTGTTGTAAGGATTCGATGATGTAATAAACATCACAGGCTTAGGCTGTTGCCCGATTAATCATAAATTCTTAATTCGGGTTTACTATGCATGTTCTTGCTGTTTACTTTTCTAAGCAACAGGCCAGAGGAGACTGCAGGCACAGTGGCATGGGGTGGAGGGTTCAGGTTGCCATGGCAATGAGAGGACAAGAGGGCTGAACTTCTTTATCCTCATGGTGCTTCAGATACAATTATGCTAAAATGTGGACAGAAGAAATGTATCATTTGGTTGATTCTGAGCACCCGCTCTTTGTTCCAGTCCCCAGGGACCAAGTGGGTCTTTGTCACTTGGAAGACCCAAGGGGATGGAAGGAGCAGGGTCCTTCCTGTGAAGGGATGTGGTATTAACATTACAGTTGTTGGTGGGAGGGATGTGGAAGGAAGTGTTGAAAGCCAAGTATCTTTCTTTGTTCTTTCTCTCCAAAGGTATTGCTGACTACATAACTCGGTGCAAACAGGCCATTGGGAAATTTGAGTCCCTTGTCCACCAGATTCATAAGAATGCAGATGACATTTCTTCCAGACTTACTTTGATAGAGTCCATAAATCTCTTTAAATATCCAGCACCTAAAAGTGAGGACGAACTCCCAGGTAGATCTGGCTTCTTTTTTCTTTTGATTATGGGAGGAAAAGTCTCTTGGTCATGACTGTGCACACACACACACATTTTATTCCACAAATGGAATAAAACCATGCCTCACGATCTCAGGCAGTTACTTGAAAACATAATGGGTTATTCTTACTCTTTGTCACGTTTTATGTATTGCTTAGTTTTACAGATTCCTGAGTCTATGAAGATTAATGGTTCTTTTGTCAATAACTCTGTAACAGGAAGGTGAACTGTGTTTTTTTTAATTTTATTTTATTTTTAAACTTTACATAATTGTATTAGTTTTGCCAAATATCAAAATGAATCCGCCACAGGTATACATGTGTTCCCCATCCTGAACCCTCCTCCCTTCTCCCTCCCCATACCATCCCTCTGGGTCGTCCCAGTGCTTGTTCAAATGGTATTTTAAATGTTCTTGGACTTAGTCAACAAGGAATTCAGGACTAGTTAACAAGCATTTCAAGGCAAGCAAGATTGCCCAAAGACATAGCATGCACAATCAGCATTCAACCCCATGTGGTCATGTATTTTTTGCTTTGGATGTGTCTTGCTTTGGATGGTGTTGACTTGTTTTCTGCTTTTGGTCAAGATTAGAGGTTGCTTTTGTATTTGCGAGATGTACAGCTCATGTTTGGGTTGCTTTTTGAGTAATGTCCTTTCCCGTGTCCATGAAGAGCTTTAACAGATGTCTTCCGCTGCAGGCGTCAAGGAGTTCTTTGAACACATTGAACGAGAACGGGCCAAGGACGTGGACCACATGGTCAGGTGGTATCTTGCCATTGGGCCTCTTCTGACAAAAGTTGAGGGGCTGGTCATCCACACCAACACGGGCAAGGCCCCCAAGCTGGCCTCCTACTATGAATACTGGGAAAATAGAATCTACGAGGTCCTGACAAAGCTCATCCTGAAGTGAGTTAATCTTCGTATTACATGTTGTAAAGGCAGTGTGTGTGGGGAATTCCTTGGCAGTCCGGTGGTTAGGACTCTGTGCTGTCAGATCTACTTCACTCTGCTGAGTCCTGAGTCTGTTTTATTGACCCCTCCTAGGAATCTGCAGTCTTTTAATTCTTTAGTCCTTGGAAACGTCCCTTTGTTCCAAACGGAAACCATCTTGACGGCGCCAGAGATCATTCTGCATCCCAATGCAAATGAGATTGACAAAATGTGTGTTCACTGTGTCCGAAACTGTGTGGAGATGACCAAGGTAAGGGCGGGAGTGTGTGTTATTTCCCGGGTGGTCCCTGGTTGCAGAGAGTTAGGCCCACCAGCTGTGGACAGCACGTGACCCAGAGTTGCCGAACGCAGGTCTTACTGCTCGATTCTCAAGAGCTAAAGAGGCAAGGTTGGTGAAAAGCAACGTTTGTTTTATTTTGGATGCTGGTAATAGGGATGAGGGGTGAGTGGCGGAGGGTGGACGCCTGTCCAAAGGCCTAACGCCCCTCCCCAATGACAACCAGTGGGCAAAGAACTTTTATGGGCCGCGGCGGCGGAGCCCGAGCGGGTCTCGGGAGGTGGTGGTGAGCGCCGCGAGGGGTGACGGGGGCCGAAGTCGGTGCCCCCTGGCTCAGTCACGGTGTCCCTCTCTCACTGACTCCCCCCGCCCCACCTCCTTCCACCACGGCCGCTCCGCCTCAGATCCGGCGGCTTCTTAGGCAGGGCGGCGGTGGACGGGGCGCGTCTCCTCCCGCGGCCGCCGGCCTGATAAATGAGGGACTTCGGTTTTGGGGTAAAAAAAAAAAAAAAAAGAACTTTTATGGACAGAGGGAGGGGGCTCCATGCAGAAACAGCACAGTCAGTTCTGACAGTCATTTTGAAATTGTCTTTGGTGGTCTGGCTAGTGTCATCTTGATTGTTTTAAGTATAGTTAATCTTCAGTTCCACGGTCAGTTTGTTCCCGTTTCCTCGAGGCCGGTTCTCAGAATTGTGGCATCTCATGTCACGGCTACAGTCTGGTCATCATGTTGTTAATTTCTTCCACCTGGTGGGGGTTTCATTATCTATAAGACAGCTCACAAAATTGTTGTTCAGTAGCACAGTCATGTCCAACTCTTTGCGACCCCATGGACTGCAGCACGCCAGACTTCCCTGTCCTTCACTATCTTCTGGAGTTTGCTCAGACTCATGTCCATTGAGTTGATGATGCCATCCAGCCATCTCATCCTCTGTCACCCCCTTCTCCTCCTGCCCTCAATCTTTCCCAGCATCAGAGGCTTTTCCAATGAGTCGGCTGTTCCCATCAGGTGGCCAAAGTATTGGAGCTTCAGCTTCAGCATCCAGAGAGTACTCAGGGTTGATTTCCTTTAGGACTGACTGGTTTGATCTCCTTGCAGTCTGAGGGACTCTCAAAGGTCTTCTCCAGCACCACAGTTCAAAAGCATCAGTTCTTTGATGCTCAGCCTTCTTTATGGTCCAACTCTCACATCTGTACATGGCTACTGGAAAAACCATAATTTTTAACGAACTGGACCTTTTTTGGCAAAGTGATGTCTTTGCTTTTTAATACTCTGTCTAGATTTGCATCTTTTAATTTCATGGCTGCAGTGATTTTGGAGCCCAAGAAAAGAAAATTTGTCACTGCTTCTACTTTTTCCCCATCTATTTGCCATGAAGTGATGGGACCAGATGCCATGATGTTAGTTTTTTGAATGTTGAGTTTCAAGCCAGCTTTGTCACTCTCCTCTTTCACCTTCATCAAGAGGCTCTTTAGTTCCTCTTTACTTTCTACCATTAGAGAGGTATCATCTGCATATCTGAGGCTGTTGATATTTCTCCCAGCATTCTTCATTCCAGCTTGTGATTCACCCAGTCCAGCATTTCACATGATGTACTCTGCATATAAGTTAAATAAGCAGGGGGATGGTATATAGCCTTGACATACTCCTTTCCCAATTTTGAACCAATACGGTTTTAATTGTTGCTTCTTGACCCTCATACTGGTTTCTTAGAAGACAAGTAAGGTGGTCTGGTACTCTCATCTCTTTAAGAATTTTCCACAGTTTGTTGTGATCTGCATAGTCAAAGGCTTTAGTGGTCAATGAAACAGAAGTAGGTGTTTTTCTGAAATTCCCTTGCTTTCTCTATGGTCCAACCAATGTTGGCAATTTGGTCTCTGGTTCCTCTGCCTTTTCTAAACCCACCTATACATCTGGAACTTCTTGGTTCACTTACTACTGAAGCCTAGCTTGAAGGATTTTGAACAGGACCTTACTAGCATGTGAAATGAGCACAGTTGTACAGTTCAGTTAGTTCAGTTCAGTTACTTAGTCATGTTTGACTCTTTGCGACCCTGTGGACTGCAGCATGCCAGGCTTCCCTGTCCATCACCAACTCCCAGAGCTTGCTTAAACTCATGTCCATCAAGTGAGTGGTGCCATCCAACCATCTCATCCTCTATTGTTCCCTTCTCTTTCTGCCTTCAATCTTTCCCAGCATCAGGGTCTTTTCCAATGAATCAGTTCTTCACATCAGGTGGCCAGAGTATTGGAGCTTCAGCTTTAGTATCTGTCCTTCCAATGAATATTCAGGACTGATTTCCTTTAGGACTGACAGGTTGGATCTCCTTGAAGTCCAAGGGACTCTCAAAAGTCTTCTCTAACACCACAGTTCAAAAGAATCAATTCTTCAGTGCTCAACTTTCTTTATGGTCCAACTCTCACATCCATACATGACTACTGGAAAAACCATAGCTTTGACTAGACGGACCTTTGTTGGCAAAGTGATGTCTCTGCTTTTTAATATGCTGTCTAAGTTGGTCATAGCTTTTCTTCCAACGAACAAGTGTCTTTTCTTGCTTCATGGCCACAGTCACCATCTGCAATGATTTTGGAGCCCTCCCAAAATAAAGTCTCTCACTGCATCCATTGTTTCCCCATCTATTTGCCATGAAGTGTTGGAACTGGATGCCATGATCTTAGTTTTCTGAATGGTGAATTTTAAGCCAGGTTTTTCACCTCTTTCACTTTCATTAAGAGGCTCTTTAGTTCTTTGTTTTCTGCCGTAAAGGTGGTGTCATCTGCATATCTGGGGTTAATGCTGTTTCTCTGGGCAATCTTGATTCCAGCTTATGCTTCATCCAACCCGACATTTTGCATGATGTACTCTGCATATAAGTTAAATAAGCAGAGTGAAAATACACAGCCTTGATGTACTCCTTTCCCAATTTGGAACCAGTCTCTTGTTTCATGTCCAGTTTTACTGTTGCTTCTTTGGACACTTTCTCACTTGGGAGGCTCATCTTCTGGTGTCATATCATTTTACCTGTTCATACTGTCCATGGTTCCTTACTAGCAAGACTTATTGCTGAATATGATATGTACTGTTTTGTGTGCTGTGCTTAGTCGTTCAGTCGTGTCTGACTCTTTTCGACCCCATGGATTGCAGCCCGCCAGGCTCCTTTGTCCATGGAGATTCTCCAGGCAAGAATACTGGAGTGGGTTGCCATGCCTTCCTGTAGGGGATCTTCCCAACCCAGGGATCAAACATAGGTCTCCCACATTGTGGGAAGATTCTTTACTGTCTGAGCCACCAGGAAAGCCCATGAATACTGGAATGGGTAGCCTATCCCTTCTCCAGGGGATCTTCCCTAACTAGGAATCGAACTGGAGTCTCCTGAATTGCAGTCAGATTCTTTACCAGCTGAGCTACCAGAGAAGCCTATGACATGTACAAAGGGAGCAAAATAGATACTAAAGGATTGTCTTCCCCCCCCGCCCCACCCTGATTCTTATTTTGTCAGCATTTTGTTCGCTGGATGAACGGCAGCTGCATAGAATGCCCCCCACAGAAAGGAGAGGAGGAAGAACTTGTTACCATCAGCTTTTACAATGATATCTCTCAGAACCCTCAGATAATTGAGCAGGCTGTTATGATCCCCCAAAACGTCCACAGGATTCTGGTCAGTCTTATGAAGTACCTGCAGAAATGGAAGCGCTACCGACCTCTCTGGAAACTGGACAAAGCCATTGTGATGGAGAAATTTGCTGCTAAGAAGCCTCCCTGTGTTGCCTATGATGAGAAGTTGCAGTTCTACGCCAGGATCGCCTCTGAAGTGATGCACCACCTCTTGATCAAGGATGAGCATTGCATCCGCCTTCAGCTCGGACCCCTGGCTAACACCGTGCAGGAAAATGCCAAGTCCTGGGTGGTTTCGCTCGGGAGACTCCTCAATGACTCAGCCAGAGAGGAACTCAATAACCTGCACGAAGAGATAGAGGTAGTGGATCCCAGGACTTCTCTGAAAGTCCAGTGCACTATGCATTGTGGGACAGAGCCCCAGGGTTTCTCTAAAACTGCTTTTATTTCAAGGAAGTCAGGGCTTCAGGGCACTGTATTTTTCCCCCCTGTGCTTATTTAGTTTCCTTTGAACTTTCTTTTATAGTCCCTGAACAAAAACCTGAAGAAGAGCCCCAGTACCCTCGAGGATCTCAAGTTTGTGCTTGCAACCATCGCAGAAATCCGAAGTAAATCTTTAGTCATGGAACTCAGATACCGGGACGTGCAGGAGAGGTACCGCACCATGGCGATGTACGGGCTCTATGTAAGTGAACTCTTTTCTGTATTTCTTTCCCTTTTTCTTTACTCGCTGTTCTCTTTATTTATTTATTTTTTGGCTATGCTGGGTCTTCATTGCTGCAAGGGCTTTTCCTAGTGGTGGCAGGCAGGGGCTACTCTCTAGCTGCGGTGCTTGAGCTTCTCATTGTGGCGGCTTCTCTTGTTGCAGAGCACAGGCTCTAGGGCTTGCGGGCTTCAACAGCTGTGGCATGTGGGTTCAGCAGCCGCGGCTCCCAGGCTCACTAGCTGTGGTGCACGGGCTTAGTTGCCCCTTGGCACATGGGATCTTCCCAGACCAGGGATCAAACTGTTGTCTCCGGCATTGGCAGGTGGATTCTTTACCACTGAGTCACCAAGGAAGCCCCGAAGCCCCTTTCTTTTTTCTTGATGTTAATTTTCTTTAATAAATCAAGGGCTATTGCAAAAATGAAAAAAGTGGAGGAGAGAGATAAGACAATAAGGGAAACTGGTAGAAGATGACAGTGCAGTTGTCTTTAAGTTTGTTAAACATGGGTTTCAAAGACCTTCAGAAGGCCCATGGATGAGTTTGAGAGTTGAGGGTTTCAATTTCCTTGAAATTATATGTGAAATTTTGCATGCCACCCATCACATGATACACAAAAAGGAGTCCACTGGAAAAACAAAGTAGAAGGGAGAAACAAGTAGCTGTTATAAGCCAGCATTTGCATAAAATCTGTATTTCAACATTTTCATCACTTGAGTGCTTTTATCGCCCAACTGCCCCTTAGCCTTGCCTGCAAGCTAGAGAGTCTCTAATCAGAAAATGGGCAGTGAGGACTTCCCTGGTGGTCCAGTGGTTAAGAATCTGCCTTTCAGTGCAGGGGACACAGATTCCATCCCTGGTCAGGGAACTAAGATCCCACATGCCCTGGGGCAACTAAGCCCATGCCCCGTAACTACTGAGGCTGGACACAGCAAGGAAGATCCCCCGTGCTGCAACTAAGACCCAATGCAACCAAAAATAAACAAATGACTTAAAAAAAAAGAAAATGCACAGTAGTGGTGATCACTTCGTAATGTATAGAATAATGAATGCCTATGTGTGCACCTGAAACTAACATAATACCGTAGGCCAATTATACTTCAGTAAAAAATAATAAACACAAGAAGAGGAACTTTTCCTTAAAAACTGTCCATTTATCCTGAGATACAGTTTCTATAAAAAGGGCAGGTTAAATCCTTGATTCTTGACCTGTATTTACATGTTTTCAGAATTATAATTTGGTTCCCTAGCACCCTCCAAGGGAAAAAGAAAATTGTAGAGTGTGCAAAATTTATATTTTTATAATTAAAGTCAAAATGTTCAATTCTGTCTCTTGTTCTCTTTATTAAGTAAAATCATTTAAGGTTCTGTATCTTAGAGCTCCATTACTATCTGCTTATATTGTCTGTGTGTCTCTTGATTTCCTCCAAGTCATTCATATCCTTTTCATTCTGTTATTTCTGATTGAGTTCTGGACATCATTTATGAAAAGTTGTAAAGAGAATCAGAGGCCTCTCTCATGATGCTATGTTTCATCAGAAGAGATTTATTTTTGCTTCTGACAGCACAGCTGGGTGTGTTAATGGGTCAAGATAACCTTATTCAAATCAGATGAAGTTGATTTGAAGCTCAGTTTTACTTTATGAATGACTTATCTCTCTAGGTTATCTCTCTAGGTTATCTCTCTCTCTACCTACCTCTGTTATCTATCTCTTTTAAAAATTACATTCTTCTGATTTTTATTTGGATTATAAATATCTTTGTATAATTCACAACATCTGTTCAAATGGCCTATTCTACTGTTACCCAGATGCAGAAATCCCAGGACAGTAGCCTTGACCAGAAATTTCAGTTCCAAGCCTGCTTGTCATTTATTATTTGTCCTTTTTTTTTTTTTTTAAAGCCTTCTGATGCAGAGAAAGAACTGGTTGACAACATTGAGAGCATGTGGTCAAACCTTTTCAATGATTCGTTGACTGTGGAGCATGCTCTGGGAGGCATAAAGAGAATGTTCACAGAGGTACCTTTAAATGTTTCACCTTCTGAATATAGATGTTGAAAAATACCCAGTGGGCTCAATTAACGCAACCCTGCTTTCCTCAGCTTACTCGAGGTGAAATACTAAACTACAGACAGCAGATAGAGGATTTTGCAAAACGGTTTTATCGTGAAGGCCCTGGTTCTGTAGGTGAAGATCTTGACAGAGGTAAGGATATCCACATTGGTCTTACTGGGGCATTTGAAGACATTCTGCTTAAGAATTTTGTGAGGAGATTGGATGGAGTGGTGGTTTGCAAGCTTGCCTGTACACTGGGTTCCTCTGGGGATCTCTAAAGATCTCTGCTCCCTGGGGACCAGGTTCACATAGTCTGATTCCACTGATCTCAAGGGTGGTTTGGACATCAAGATTTAAAACATTTTTTAATTTATATATTATTATTTTCTAATTTTTATCTGCAGGTGAGTTTTCTCTAGTTACAGCAAGTGAGGGCTCCTCTTGTTGAGGAGCTTGGGCTTCTTGTTGTGGGGGCTCCTCTTGGTGAGGAGCTCAGGCTCCAGGTGTACCAGCTTCAGTGGTTGCGGCCCATGGGCTTAGCTGCTCTGGAGCCTGTGGGATCTTCCTGGACCAGGGATCGAACCTGTGTCCCCTCCATTGGCAGGTGGATTTTCAACCACTGGACCGCCAGGGAAGCCCCTGGACGTCAAAGTTTTTAAAAGCTCCCATGGGGATTCTAATCTGCAGCCCAAGTTGAGACCACTTAGAGCAAGAATGCTTAGGAGACAGAAATTTCTCACTGGAGGAGCTTGCAGTAACTGGTTTTAGTTAGAATGATGGAGAGATAAAGTCTGGTCATTCTACATTTGTCTTCCCAACTGGCTTTTATGGCTGACGTGATAATTTTGCATATTGTTCATGATTTCTTATTCAATTTTGTATACCTTAAGATTGTATGTATTCCAACACTTGCCTGCCTGCTTGTGAATTTATACAAGCATCCTATGCTAACAAATCACTTCTTATGTATCAAAAAAAGTATGTATTTAAAAAGAACTTATTTACAAAACAGAATCACAGACTTTGAAAACACACTTATGGTTACCAAAAGGGAAAGGCGGTCAGGGGAGGGAGAAATTAGGAGTTTGGGGTTGTATTCACTACTATACATACAATAGATAATCAACAAGGACCTACTGTATAGCACAGAGAACTCTACTCCATACTCTGTGGTAACCTATATGGGAAAAGAATCTGAAAAAGGATAGATACATGTGTAACTGCATCATTCTGCTATGCACTGAAGGTCACACAACATTGTAAATCGACTATGTTGTTGTTGGTCACTAAGTCGTGTCTGACTCTCTTGCTACCCCATGGACTGTAGCCCACCAGGCTCCTCTGTCCATGGGATTCTCCGGGAAAGAATACAGGAGTAAGTTGTCATTTTCTTCTCCAGGGGATCCTCCCAACTTAGGGACTGAACTCGAGTCTCCTGCATTAGCAGGTGAATTCTTCACTGCTAAGTATAAATTTATTTATTTACTTATTTATTAGGAGTAGAACTTTTAGCCACTTTTGATAAAGAGCTGATGAAACATGAAAAGAACCGTCAGGAGCTGGCTAATGCTGAGAAGCTTTTTGATCTTCCAATCACAATGTACCCAGAGCTGCTCAAAGTGCAGAAGGAAATGAGCGGACTGAAGGTGATTTACGAGCTCTATGAAGAACTGAAGGTAAGCATCCACCTGCAGATTTGGTCTCCATGGAAGGAATGTGGCTCAGTGGACTTTGAGGTCATAGTCATAAAGAGCCTGGGGCAGAGTTCAGAGAAACTCGCACTTTAGATCTTGGGAGGAGGTGATGGGGGGTGACTGCTAATGGGTACGAGGTTTCCATCTGGGGTGTGGAGAGAATTCTGGAACCTCATGGGTGTGTGATGGCTGCCTAACACTATGAATGTCCTGCTTTCCACTGTACATATTTCTGGTAGAAAGCAGGTCAATGGTTACCTAGAGGTGGGGTGGAAGGAGAGGGGTGGGAGGGGGTGATTACAGAGTGGCAGGAGGAGACCACTGAGGGGGATGGTGATGGATACGTTCATTATCTAGATGGAGCTGATGGTGTCACAGATGTGCACACATCAGTTGTACACTCGAAATACATGCAGCTTTATTGTACACCAGCAAACTCTCCATAAAGCTTCAGAAAAACAGAGAGAATGGGGAGAAAGGCGTTAGAAACGCCAAGTATAGACGATGTTTCCAGTGAGTCTTGTTACAAAGAGAAGCAGAGAAACGAGGACTGGTGGGTGAAGGGGATGTGAGGTCAAAATAATTAAAACATTTTTCTCATTTATTTATTTTTTGGCTGCCTTGAGTCTTTGTTGCTGTGCACAGGCTTTCTCTAGTGTCTCTAGAGAAGGAACAGACAGACTCAAGAGGGAAAGGAGGAGGGTGGGGTGAATTGGGAGACTGGGATTGACATATATACACTGGTGATACTATGTATAAATCAGAAAACTAATGAGAATGTTCGGTGCAGCACAGGGAACTCTACTCAGTGCTCTGTGGTGACCTAAATGGGAAAGAAATCCATAAGAGAGGGGATGCTGCTGCTAAGTCACTTCAGTCGTGTCCGACTCTGTGCGACCCCATAGATGGCAGCCCACCAGGCTCCCCCATCCCTGGGGTTCTTCAGGCAAGAACACTGGAGTGGGTTGCCATTTCCTTCTCCAATTCGTGAAAGTGAAAAGTGAAAGTGAAAGTGAAGTCACTCAGTCGTGTCTGACTCTTAGCGACCCCATGGACTGCAGCCTACCAGGCTCCTCCGTCCATGGGATTTTCCAGGCGAGAGTACTGAGTGGGGTGCCATTGATGTATATATATAGCTGATTCACTTTACTGTACAGTGAAACTAACACAACTAAACAACACAACTAACACACAAATATAACATGACATACACATCATAAAGTAACTATACGCCCATAAAAATTAAAAAAAGAAATCACCGGACACATATTACATGAATTAACATAATTTCCTGTCAAGCATGTTTCATGATTCAAGCAACTCTGTCGAGCCTGGATGTCACAGGTTGCAAATGCCAACCACCCAAGATGGTAAATTGTATGTAAGACACTACTTTTTACATTCAGTCTCAGGGAGCTACAGCACAAAGTCTTTTCTTTATGATAACTAAGCAGGAGTATCTAAGTTGCTGGTATTTTGTAACCTTAGCTTCTTTTGTCAGAAAAGGACAGCGCTTGAATGAAGTGCATATTTTAAGGCCCCCGTGATTCCTTGAGTTAAAAACACTGATTTCTGACATCCTGCTTTTCTGTTTTCCTTGAAAGAAAGGCATATTTTTGGATCCCACACATTCTCAGATACAGCCTTATTTTTGTGCAAGAATACTGGAGTGGGTTGCCATTTCCTTCTCCAGGGGATCTTCCCCACCCATGGATTGAACCTGCGTCTCCTGCATTGACAGGTGGATTCTTTACCACTGAGCCACCAGGCAAGCCTCCTGTTGTGGGGAAATGGATGTTAATATTTGGAGAGAAACGAGCATGCCAAGGGTTAAGAATGTGCTCTCCCTTCCAACCACCTTTGAGTTTCCAGACCAGTCTTGTTGATGGGACTATTTCTTGTTCATTTCCAGGTTGCAAAGGAAGAATGGTCTCAGACACTCTGGATCAACCTGAATGTTCAGTTTCTCCAGGAAGGAATTGAAAGTTTTCTCAGGTCCCTCAGAAAGCTGCCCCGTCAGGTCCGAAATTTATCGGTGGCCTACCACTTGGAATCGAAAATGAAGGCATTCAAAGACTCAATTCCTTTACTTCTTGACTTGAAGCATGAGGCTCTAAGAGACAGGTTGGTGGAGGAGCTTTTACTTTGAGATATGTCTTTGCTCAGATCTGATGACAAAGAACAAGATTCCAGCAGCAATGCAGGGCTGGAAATATACAAGTAATATTTCTCTATATAATATTGCTTCCGTGTAAAGTTCCCATTAAATTATCAACCACAGGGATTCTTCTATATCAACTCCCACGCTAGACCTGGGATGAGAGAGAGAAAAACTGGATTCTCCTTCCTGACCATCTCTTTGTACGACAAAACCTAGTGATTCTATGCTTACTGCCTATATGCTGGGTACCTGGCTTTCTGCCCGTCCAGTGCCGCGTTTAGCTGCCTTGTTACGTTCATTCCATATACATCAGACCTTAAATGTGGGCAAATGTGAACCTTCAGAGGAGGCCAGGTTGGGTTAAGAGCAGCGCAGCTTGGTGCTCTGTCTTGTTCCTTCTGTTTGACGTAGCTGCTTTTCTTTATCGTGCTGTGTTTTTTTCACAATGCTTGAAACATCTGACGGTTATTTAATTTGTAGATTTGTTGTATCGATCACTGCCTGTCTCCCCAAGTTGGTAGAAGTGTTCCCGAGGGCAGGGGCCTTATCTTCGAGCCACTCTGAACCCCCAGCTGCCAGCCCACTGCCTGAAGAGAGTTAGTGATTGCTGAATATTTATCAAACACAAACATGCTCGTAAATTACAACAGGGTATCAAATAGGCTAAGTGATCTGGACAGGCCGGGATCACCCGTCTAGAGACCATGCAGAAACAGTTACTAATGAATGAAAAGTGTGTTTTCTTAGGTGGTAGTTAAGATGAGGCATCTAAGAAAGTATCTTCTAGATTAGGGGTCTCCCAAGCCCTGGGCCAAGGACTGGTCCCGGTCCAGATAGAAATCACGCTGCACAGCAGTAGGTGAGCGGCGGGCCCGCGAGCAAAGCTGCATCTGTATTCACAGTCGCTCCGCATCGCTCTTATGACCGCCTGAGCTCCACCTCCTGTCAGTTCAGCGGTAGCCGTAGATTCTCATAGGAGTGTGAACCCTCCTGTGAACTGCACATGTGAGGGATCTAGGTCTCGTGCTGTTCGTGAGAATCATCTCCCAACCATAGCCCACTCCCCACCCCTCAGTCCATGGAAGAATTTTCTTCCACAAAATTGGTCCCTGGTGCCAAAAAGTTGGGGACCACTGTTCTAGATGTTTCCTGGGTTTGATTCTGGCAGCTAATGGGATTTTGGAAAACTGTGGACATACATGTAATTCCAATAATGTCTTCATGTTTCCAAATTCCATTACAAGAAGTGATTATAATGGGATTTATCCTGTGGTTGAAGAAAGAAAAGTGAAAGTGTTAGTTGCTCAGTCTGTCTGATTTTTTGTGACCCACAAGGGCTTCCCTGGTGGATCAGCTAGTAAAGAATCTGCCTACAATGCAGGGGACCTGGGTTCAATCCCTGGGTTGGAAAGATCTCCTGGAGAAGGGAAAGGCTACCCACTTCAGTATTCTGGCCTAGAGAATTCTGGACTGTATAGTCCATGGGGTTGCAAAGAATTGAACATGACTGAGCGACTTTCACACGGACTGTAGCCCGCCGGGCTCCTCTGTCCGTGGAATTCTCCAGGCAAGAATGCTGGAGTGGGTTGCCTTGTCCTTCTCCCAGGAATCTTGCTGACCCTGGGATCAAACCCGGGACTCCTGCCTTGCAGGCAGATTCTTTACCGTCTGAGCCACCTGTGAAGCCCTTGGTTGAAGAGGGAATAATTAAACCCATCACTAAACTCAGTAGACATAAAGATTTTTGATGTGGATGCACCTTCAGGCATTGGAAAGAGCTTATGGAGAAAACGGGCGTGATTTTTGAAATGACTGAAACATTCACCTTGGAAAACATGTTTGCTATGGAACTTCACAAACACACGGATGTTCTCAATGAGATTGTGACGTCGGCCATTAAGGAGATAGCCATTGAGAAGGTAGGACTATTTTTAGTTATAAAGCAGGCTAGAAAAAAAAAAGAATTTTTTTTTTTATTCAGAGAGAAAACCTGTTTGTTCTGGGACCTGTTATGTTTGAATAAGAAAGTATTATTTGTTCTAGAAGTAGAATTCCTGCCTCAGTTAAATATTTTAATTGTTTCTATAGTTTCACTTTCAACTTATTTACTAAAGAAATAATGTGTTCAAGGTAGAAAACTGAGAAAATAAACAAATCACTCATAAATTCCACCACCTGAAGATAAATTATTAACATTTGAGTGTACATTCTTTAATGCTTTGAAATGCCTATGCAGGGAATTCCCTGTGGTCCAGTGGTTAGGGCTCTGAGCTTCCACTGCAGGGGCACGTGTTCCATCCCTGGTTGGGGAACTAAGATCCCTCATGCTGCATAGCATGGCCAAAAAAAATGCATATACACACATATACACACATGTACACATATAAACATATATCCACACATACACACTACAGAGATATAAAAACACACATACACACACCAACATGTACATGAGTACCATGCCCACATACACACATGCTCTCACACATGCACACATATAGGTGTACATAAATACTAATATATCACCCATACGTGCACACACATGCATGTACACATGTGCATACACTTACACGCGTGATGTACACAGATACATATGCACACATGCACATATGTACACACATCTGTGTGTATATACACATACCCATAATTATTGACAGGTGGTTTTTGAACATGCCATGAAAAGACAAATTTTTTGTAATTTGATCTTCTTGCTAAACAGTAAACACAGAGGCAGTATCTCATGAGCATGCAGATTGGAGGCCAATTACAGAATTTAGACCCTGGCTCTGGCACTCAGCTGAGTGAACGTGGCAAGTCATTCTCAGTTCCCACCTCTACGAAAGTGTGGAGAATAATAATCCCACCCTCGCGGGGGTGCTTTGAGGACTAGAGGAGATGGTGTATAGCATGTGCTTACCTGGCACAGAGCAAGAACTGGGCAACTGACAGCTAGAATGGCCAGCCTCTCTGGAACACTGACCTAGAACTCCCGGTTCAGGAGCTGATCCATGGCAAACTCAGGAAGCTCCTGTTGGGTTGGGTTGTTTTTTCAGCCCATGTGCCTGAACCATTCTTGTCATATTCCTGACTAGGCTGTGAAGGAAATCCTGGACACATGGGAAAATATGAAATTTAATGTGGTCAAGTATTACAAAGGCACCCAGGAGCGAGGCTACATCTTGGGGTCTGTTGACGATATCGTCCAGTGCCTGGATGACAACACTTTCAACCTGCAAAGCATCTCAGGAAGCAGATTTGTGGGACCTTTCCTGCAGACAGTTCACAAATGGGAAAAAACGCTTTCTCTCATAGGCGAAGTCATTGAGGTGAGAAGAGAGACACAAAAGATGGAAAGGAGCTGATTCATAGAAAGAAACTTTGTGTGAGACAATTTTGTGCTCAGAAACTAATGATCCTCTTTGATTTATTTTGAGGGGAGGGATACATAATTAGAGGAGTGAATCTGAGTTTTTATTTCAATGAATGCATTTTTAACTAACAGGACTCCTCCTCATTGGTGCTTTTTCATGTGCCCTGGTTCTTATTTAATACTGTCCTGTTCTTGTTGCAAGAATGCTTTCATCTCCTATATCACATTGAAGAATTTAAATATATTTAAAACCCTTTTCTGATTTCCTTCTATTTTTTATTTTCTCAAACTAGAATTTTCCTCTTTTTAGGGGAGACTCTCTTTCACAGGGTATGGGTTTTTCCTCCGTGTGATTTTGATTTTTTTTAAGTCCGTCTTGCATACATTTTTTTTTTTTTTTTTGGCCTGTGCTCATTTCACTTTGATGTGTGTTTTTGCAGTTTTCCCAACCTAGTCCATCGTGTTGGGAAGCGCCCAACCAGGTCTTACGTTAGTTGGTTTGGGGCTTTCCTGCTTTGTGTCCAGACCTCTGTGAGCCACCTAGGCTCATTTCACCAGTTCTGTGTGACAGCCTTGTTTTTGTCCTGAGATCACAGGCAGGCACGTTGTATTAATATAGCTACACCCTAAAGCTTGGGGTGGGATGAAGCCAGGCCTGGTTCACTGGCTAAGAGTGTGGTCAGGCATGGGCTTCCTTCATTTGCTTTCTTTTGAAAAAATAATTTATTTATTTATGGTTGTGCTGGGTCTTTGTTGCTGCACACACACAACTTGGCAACTAAACCACCATATGCACTTACTCTGCCCTCTTGCATGGAAATTCTTTTGACCTGAATTGATTTAAATCTGTCCCGTGTTAGGGTGGGGTTTTGCCATACACACCTCGAGGCACCTAGGAACCTGTGTTGATAATAATGTTGTGCCTTTACAGATTTGGATGTTGGTTCAGAGAAAATGGATGTATCTGGAAAGCATCTTTATTGGTGGAGATATCAGATCACAACTTCCAGATGAAGCAAAGAAGTTTGATAACATCGACAGAGTATTTAAAAGGGCAAGTGACTGGCTTCTATTTTAGTCTTGAAAGATGGACAGTAATCGGAGATCCTTTCACTTATGTATTTACATGTCGTATTTGGTCTATTTGTAGCTTCTGAATTTTTTCTGTCATTGTATGTGAATTTAATCTCTTCAGTAAGAATTCCTGTTTGATCTTAAGCCACCAGCATAAGGCACTACAACTTTTTTATTTTTACTTTTTATCATAAAAGTAGTAGTTATTTAAAACCCTGGGGAAATGTAGAAGAGAAGGAAAAGATGCGTCTTCCATAGTTTCATCATCTTTAATATGTAATATTTTCCTATGTATATGGGTTTAAGAACACAATTGTAATGATATTTTGTATGTGTGTGTGCATACTCGGTCTCTTAGTTGTATCTGACTCTTTGTGACCCCATGGACTGTAGCCCGCCAGGCTCCTCTGTCCCTGGGATTATCCTGGCAAGAATACCTGGAATGGGTTGCCATTTCCTCCTCCAGGGGATCTTCTCAAACCAGGGATCGAACCTACCTCCTCTGGCTTCTGCACTGGTAGGTGGAGTCTTTACCACCGAGCCACCTGAGAAGCCCAATATTTTGTATAATTTCATCTTATAATTTTCTCTTCATATTGTGAGAAACATAGTTCATATTATGAAGTCATCTGAAAACATTTCAATGACTTTATATAATGTCTCAGTGAGTGGACTGACATTAGTTTAGTTGATTTATTGTCTAGTAACTGGACATCTTGTTTGAAGTGAAACTCTTTGCATTTAAAAATAATTTGTCTGAAGATTTTTTTTCCATTTTTAGGATTAACATCTTATTATTGTTTATAAGCAAATTACCCATGAAGGACTATGGTCATCTTAAAGTCCTTTCCAGAAAGGGCGGTACCAGTGGGCACTGCTGCTAGCGGTTAGCGGGGTAAGGATTGTCACTCAGCCCACCTGACCTCAAAGCCCCAGTGTTTGCTGCTCAGGGATGCTGTTGTATTCTCTAGTATGAGCAGCCAACTCATGTTTGGGGCTTCCCAGGTGGTAAAGAACCCACCTGTCAATGCAGGAGACATAAGAGACCCCTGGATTGGGAAGATTCCCCTGGAGAAGGAAATGGCAACCCACTGTGGTATTCTTGCCTGGAGAATCCACAAGGAAAGAGAGGCCAGGTAGGCTACAGTCCATGGGGTCGCAAAGAGTTCAGACACAACTGAGGTGACTTTGCATGCACGCATAATACATCTGTATCATTTCTTTTTAGATTCCACATATAAGGGATGCCATATGATATTTCTCCTTCTCTGTCTGACTTACTTCACTCAGTATGACTCTCTCTAGGTCCATCCGTATTGACAGTTGTCCTCTTGACTTTATCCAGATCATGGGCGAGACTTTGAAAGACCCTGTGATCAAGAGATGCTGTGAGGCCCCCAACCGCCTCAACGACCTGCAGAACATCAGCGAGGGCCTGGAGAAGTGCCAGAAGAGCCTGAACGACTACTTAGATTCCAAGAGGAACGCCTTCCCCAGGTTCTTCTTCATTTCCGATGACGAGCTGCTCAGTATCCTGGGGAACAGTGACCCACTCTGCGTCCAGGAGCACATGATCAAGGTCGGCCCCCGGGGGCTCCCGTGGGAGTGTCCCCATAAGCTCTGTAATTGCAGCTCATCTGAGTCTGCTACACAGCTGGGTTCAACTCAGAAGTCCAAGATTGTGGAACACTGCTGGGGTTTTTATTTGAAACATAAATCTGATGAAATCCACTGTACTCTGAAGTCACACCAGCACTGAGCTGCTATTTGTTGTTCTTTTTCCACACTCCCCCAAACAACAATTTTTGAGAAACTGAAACAATGCAGAAATATACAAGGACGAATATAATAACCAGAGAGACCATGCAGGATAGTGGTTCAGCACATCCAGCTAGATTGTCTGGGTTTAAACCCTGGCTCTACATGGATTTGCTGTGTGGCCTTTGGCAAGTGACTTAACCTCTCTGATCATCAGTTTTCTTACCTGTAAATTCAGTTAACTCCAATTCTACACATTTATAAAGATTGAATGAGTTAATGTTTGTAAAGTACTTTGAACAGTGCCTGCCCGATGATGTTGGCTGAAGAACCTTATCTACCCCCCAGAACTGACACCCTTGTTACCAGTTAGTCATATTTGTTTTGTCTCTTTTTTTGTAAGATAAAATTACGGAGATAAAGTTGACATACTCTTTGTTTCATCCCCGTTCACAATTCTTCTTCCACTTTCAAAAGGCAGCCATTATCATGGCTTTGATGAAATTCCTTCCAGCCTGTGTTTTCATACTTTTACGTCAATGCACGTGTATCCGTGAGTGACACTGAAGGGCAGGAAACACAACAGACAAAACCGTCTCTTATGACAGAGAATCGGAGCAGCGCCAGGAATAAACTTTGGTCAGCTCTTCAGAGCTCTATGTTTAGTATCAGCCTAGAGGTTTCTCAGCCTTGACACTGTTGGCATCTTGGTTGCGATATTTATTTTTTTACTGGCACGTAGCTGACTCACAATGTTGTGTTCATTTCAGGTGTACAGCAGAGTCAGTTATGATACACATTTAATGACTCTTTAATTGATTAATTAATTTTGGGTTACGCAGGGTCTTTGTTGCTGCTTGCAGGCTTTCTCTAGCTGCAGCAAGCCAGGGCTACTCTTTGTTATGTTGTGCAGGCTTCTCATTGCAGTGGCTCCTCTTGCTGTGGGGCGCAGGCTCTAGGCACACGAGCTTCGGTAGTTGTGGCTCGCAGGCTCGGTAGTTGCAGCTTGAGAGCTCTAGAGCCTGGGCTCAGTAGTTGTGCACGGGCTTAGTTGCTCCGTGGCATGTGGAATCTTTCTGGATCCTTATCCACTGTGCCACCAGGACTTCATCCACTCTTTTTTAGATTCTTTTTTTGGGCCAGTTTTTCCTGTGTGTGTGTGTGTGTGTGTGTGTGTGTGTGTTTATGTCAGGGGTGGGTGCGGCCTTGTGCATTGTAGGTTGTTTAGAAGCATTTCTGGCCTCTACCCAGTAGATGCCAGAAGCATCCCTCTCCAGCTGTGAAAACTGAAAACGTCTCCAGACGGTGCTGAGTGTCCCTGGGGGCAAAATCATCCACGATGGAGAGCATTATAGAGCAATTACTTTATTTCAAATAAACGAAGTACTGAGGATCAGTTGCTTAATACACTGCATATGTGCCTGTGTGCTAAGTTGCTTCAGTCATGTCTGACTTTGCAACCCCATGGACTGTAGCCACCAGGCTCCTCTGTCCCTGGGGATTCTCCAGGAAGGAATACTTGAAGTTGCCGTGCTCTCCTATGGGGGATTTTCCCCACCCAGGGATCGAACCAGAGTCTCTTAACATCTCTTGCATTGGCAGGAGCATTCTTTACCACTAGTGCCACCTGGGAAGCAAGATTAATACACTGTGTTTTCTTTAATTAATGCTGATTTCCTTCTCAAAGTATGAGTTACAGTTTGCATGGTTTCCTTTCTCAAAGGGAGAAGGCTTCTATTCTGTTTCTGCTTTAATAAACACATATTTTACTGTTGTAGAAAAATGTGTTGTTAGAAGTACTTTGGCTATTGGTAGCTCCTTTTGTAAACCTCTGATTTTATTTTTTAAAGCTTGTTGCCTTTCTGTCCTCCTGTCTGATTTGCAGAGTGCCTTGCCTTATCTAATGGGCCCTAAAAGACACATTTCCCTGAATATTACTCTGATTAGTAACAATAAGGATAGCCAGCAAATGCCAAGCATATGAGGAGCTGACATTTCACGCACGTTATTTAATTTGATCCTTTGACTGCATTTTGTAGGTGCCGTAATTATGTTTATTTCAGGCTGAGAGAGGAGAAGCAACTTGGTCAAAGACACCTGATTGGACAGTGGGGGTGGGAGTCTTCATTCCTCGTTCCTGGGAGGTCTCTAATTCCTCAGCTCTAGAGTGTTTAATCACCATGCTGTTCCGCTCATCCTGTGTTCAGCTGGTCCATGTGTCCGGATACTTCTCCATCCCAATGTACACCCTAGAATCTCAAGTGTGGGGAGAGAACCTATCTTCTCTTTTTTTCGTTTTTCTTCAACCCACCTCAGACCTTTTCATGCAGATAAAAGGAAGTACCCAATGAACGTTTGTCACTGGGTAAAGAGATACCTATTTGGTGTGTGGTCTCTGGTGCTGTTGCTGGCATCCTGGCAGCCCTGATGAGTGATGAGGCACTGCAGGCTGTTCTTTGATTCCAGAACCCAGTGAAGGTATTACAGGGTGGACTCTCCCACTGTATTGCAGATGTATGACAACATAGCACTGCTGAGGTTTCATGACGGGGACAGTGGAGAAAAACTGGTATCTGCCATGATATCAGCAGAAGGAGAAGTCATGGAGTTCCGGAAGATCATCCGGGCTGAGGGGCGTGTGGAGGACTGGATGACAGCAGTTTTGAACGAAATGCGAAGAACTAACAGGCTAATTACCAAAGAGGCTATTTTTAGATACTGTGAAGACAAAACCAGGTAGGATTGTAAATGTGATTGTGGGTTACTTTATTATATTAATGGCAATAAGGGATCAATTTTCAGGGTGTGGAGTAGATTGACTGACATTTCAAATGTCAGGTTTTCTTTCCCTGCCATAGCTAAATTAGCTGATGGATACCTGTGTTCTTTAAGGATTACTGTGTACAGCACTTCTCAAATTGTGGTCCATGGACAGGGAGCATCAGGGCCCCTAGGAGCCTGGTCAAAATGCAATTTCCTGGGCCCCACCCCAAACCGCTGCATCAGAAACTCTCAGGGTAGGGCCCAGGAACTGGGTTTTCACAAGATCCCAGGTGATTCTGAGCTCAAATGTGAGAACCTAGTGAATGCATTGGAGAAGGAAATGGCAACCCACTCCAGTATTCTTGCCTGGAGAATCCCAGGGACAGAGGAGCCTGGTGGGCTGCCGTCTATGGGGTTGCTCAGAGTCGGACATGACAGAAGTGACTTAGCAGCAGCAGTGACTCACCAGAAACCAGGTGTTCATTAAGGTGGACTCTATGTGTAGGTTAATGGCAAAGTTGTTTCTAGAATAGTTGATGAATTTCAATCATTCTTTGATTTTGTGGCCTCAGAGCTTCCAGGCACCGAGCTAAACCATGCCTAGCCCTAGTCACTAAGAGGGCTGGCTTTACTCTGTGGTTGAACCCAAAGCACACAGAGCATCTTTGGATAGCTTCCCAGGAGAGTTGCAGTACATTTGGCAGGGCCTTTATGCCGATACAAAGTCTTTATTATTATGGGAACACTGTCCTCTTGGTTTTGCATGCTGCCTTTTTGATTTTGCAAACTGAAAATGTCTATTTAATGAATTATTAGGACAGAGCATAGTATTTGTCTGACTAGGATCCTGCTTTTTCTTGGTTCTGTGCCATATAAAAAATGGGTTTATCTCTTTATGTAATTGGGTGTATATAGATACATTCAGTGGTGTATTGGTAAACTAGCTCTCTGAGAAGAAAAGCTTTGATTTGGAGTGTATGTCGATTCCCATAGCGTAAACACTCTGCATGTCTAACTGAGACGCAAGCCCACTGGACTAGTAAATGAGAGAAGCAAGGTGCAGTGTAGCTTGTGTTGTCGGATGCCAGTTTTGGAGAAACAGCCCTCACACTCCCTTCTCCCCATATATGTGTCTTTATACAGGTTTGTATGAGAATCGAAAAGAGTGCCCAGTGACACTCAGGAAATTATAGCAAGGAAGCATGGGAGGTGTGGTCAGAGATAATCAACTTTTTTGTTGGAATTTTAAAAAATTTAAAAATTCTTATAATATGCCTATCATACTAAGTAACTTTTAAACATCTGTAAAAACACATCTTTCAAGTGATCTGGCTTCTTTTACACAGTCATGCCCCTGTAACTGTTCGTGTGCATGTCTCCGTTGGCCTGGTATTTTATTATCTAACCAGAAGAGGTTTATCTCCTTTGTTTATTGGCTTCTGTTACTTTGTCTTCCCTATTCCAGATCAAAGAAAAATTTTTTAAAAAATTGAAGAGTAGTTGATTTACAATATTGTATTAGTTTCAGGTGTACAGCAAAGTAATTCAGTTATATTAATATGTAAATATACATAAATATGTATATTTCTGATTATTTTTCTTTATAGGTTATTGCATGATATTGACTATTATCCCCTGTGCTGTACAGTTAATCTTTGTGGCTTATTTATGTGTAGTAGTTTGTATCTGTTAATCCTACACTCCTGATTTTTTCTCCCCTACCTAAGTCCCTTCCCCCTTTGGTAAGCATAAGTTTTTCTGTGTCTGTGACTCTATTTCTGTCTTACTTCACTCAGTGTGATAAACTCTAGGTCTAAACATGTTGCTGCAAATGGCAATATTTCATTCTTTTTTATGGCTGAGTAATATTTCATTGTATTAGATTGTTTCCATGTCTTGGCTATTGTAAATTGTGCTGCGATGATCATCAGGGTGCATGTATCATTTTGAATTATAGTTTTCTCTGGATATATGCCCAGGAGTGGAATTGTTGGGTCATAGGGTAATTCTATTTTTAGTTTTCTGAGGAGCCACCATACTATTCTCTATAGTGGCTGCACCTACTTACATTCCCACCAACAGTGTAGGAGCATTCCCTTTTCTCCACTCTTTCCAGCATTTATTATTTGTAAACTTTTTAATGCTGGCCTTTCTGACTGGTGTGAGGTGATGCCTCATTGTAGTTTTAATTTGCAATTCTCTAGTAATTATTGATGTTGAGCATCTTTTCATGTGCCTGTTGGCCATCTGTATGAAACAAATATTCTTTTTTGTTTTGTTTTATTTTCGGCCATGCTTGTGGGATCCTAGTTCCCTGACCAGGGATTGAACCCATGGCCCCTTCCATGGAAGTGTGGAGTCCTAACCACTGGACTGCAAGGAAAGTCCCGGAAGAAATAGATTCTTGACAAGACCATTTTTAGTTCCAATCCTGGGAAAATCTCATAAAGGCACGCTTTTCCTTTAGGGTCGACTGGATGCTCATGTACCAAGGGATGGTGGTGCTGGCCGCCAGCCAGGTGTGGTGGACCTGGGAGGTGGAAGATGTCTTCCGCAAAGTGAAGCAGGGGGAGAAGCAGGCCATGAAGAACTACGGCCAGAAGATGCACCAGCAGATCGACGAGCTGGTCACCCGGATCACCTTGAACTTAAGCAGGAACGACCGAAAGAAATACAACACCGTGCTCATCATAGACGTGCATGCCCGCGACATAGTCGACTCTTTCATCCGGGGCAGGTGGGGACCTCCCAGGGCACTGGTGTCTCAAAACCTGTCCTGTGTCATCCTCTGGCCTCTCTCAGCATCTCTCCGTCCTGCCCCCACCGTCTACCTTCTCTTCCGTCTCAGCTCTCTCCCTCTTCACTTATCCCCCGTTGCTCACCTTCCAGCATTCTCGAGGCCCGGGAGTTTGAATGGGAAAGTCAGCTGCGTTTTTACTGGGACCGGGAACCAGATGAGCTGAACATCCGCCAGTGCACGGGCACCTTCGGATACGGCTACGAGTACATGGGTTTGAACGGGCGGCTGGTTATCACGCCCCTGACGGACCGGATCTACCTGACGCTCACCCAGGTGACTGGCGGCCTGGCTCTGGTCAGGATCATTCACCTGGGGTTATGTGTTTTTTCTCTAGGTGTGATAGTAATTGTGATGGTGTACTGGGTTGAACAGGCTTCCCAAGTGGCTCAGTGGTAAAGAACCTGCTTGCCAGGGTAGGAGAGGCGGGTTCGATCTCTTGGTTAGGAAGATCCCCTGGAGGAGGGAAATGGCAACCCACTCCAGTATTCTTGCCTGGGAAATCCCATGGACAGAGGAGCCTGGTGGGCTACGGTCCGTGGGGGGTCGCAAAGAGTCAGTCATGATTGAGCACGCATGCACTGGGTTGAACATTGTCCTCCCCACCCCAAATTCATGTCCACTCAGAACCTCAGCTGTGACCCTGTTTAGAAATAGGGTCTTGGCAGATTGAATTAGTTAAGGATTGGGGTGAGAACATCCTGGATTAGAGCCCTAGTACCAATGCCTGGTGTCTGTGTACGAAGAGGAGAGAACACAGAGGCACGGAAGAGATGTGAAGACAGAGAAAGAGACTGGAGAGAGGCAGCCACACGCCAGGGAATGCCTGGAGCCACCAGAAGCTGGAAGAAGCCAGGAATGAGCCTCCCTTAAAGTCTTTGGGGGCAGTGTGGCCCCGCTCACACCTTAATTTCACTTTTAGCCTCCAGAACTGTAAGAGAACACATTTCTGTTGTTTTAAGCCAGACAATTTGGGGTACTTTGCTCTGGCAGCCCCAGGAAACGAATGTTGATAGTAAAGGGTTTGATAGTAAAGGTCATTCTTTAAAAATCTGTAAAAGAAGTTCCATTTGAAATATGACATACTTGCTACCTTTTGGGATCGGGGTGTTTCAAGTTCTGGTGGCCCCCCAAACCACCCTCAGTTTCAATAGTTTGCTAAGAGGAATTACAGAATTCAGTAAAGCCTTTGTGGTCATGGTTATGGTTTTTATAGGGCTTCCCAGGTGGCTCAGTGGTAAAAAAAAAAATCTGCCTGTGATGTGGGTTCAACCCCTGGGTCAAGAAGATCTCCTGGAGAAGGAAATGGCAACCCCCTGCAGTATTCTTGCCTGGAAAATCCCATGGATAGAGGAGCCTGGTGGGCTATGGGGGTGGCAAATAGTTGGACAGGACTTGACTGAACAGCAGCAACAACAGCAACAACATGGTTTTTATAGCAAATGGTTACAGATAAAAATCAGCAGTGGGAGAAGGGAGACCTAGGTCCAGCAATGGGACAGGGTCTAGGAGAGACCAGGTCTAAGCTTCAGTTTCCTGTTCAACGCAACGGTCTAGACAGCATCATTTTCTCCAGCAACTATGTGTGAAGTTCTGCTGCCCAGGGAAGCCCACCGAGCCTTGGGTTTTAACTAGGGGCTTGTCATGCATACAAGACTGACCCCTCTAAATGACTGACCTTAGTCTCCAGACCCTCTCAAAGTTGATCTAGGGCTTCCACCATAAATCGCATTGTTAGACTGTCTGGCGTGGCCCAAGGTCCCCAGATAAACGAGGACTCTCTTCTGAGGCAGAACATTCCGGGGCCTTAGAGGTCAGCTCCTAGGATCTAAAGACAAAGGGCCAAACCTTTCTTTGGGCAAAATAAATCCTTCCCTGCACATATGTCCATGTTCCCATGAGCCTCAGCTCTGGGAACTGCTAGGCCTTGTCCTCAGGGCGGGTACAGAGTCCAGCATGTTGTGGAGTTGTTGGTTTTCTGGTCCCTGTGTAACAGGGGGTGGGGATGGAGTGGTCAGTGGAGGTCAGTGGTCACTGTCAGAAAAGGTGTATTACCATTTATATATTCCACATAGATTGTCATGAACTGGTCATTGACACCTCTTTCCTTCCATGGCAGACAACACGTGTTTTGCATTTGACTTCTGACAGGCACTGTCCATGTATCTGGGTGGGGCTCCTGCTGGTCCAGCAGGTACCGGCAAAACCGAGACCACCAAGGACCTGGCCAAAGCCTTGGGCTTGCTCTGTGTCGTAACCAACTGCGGCGAAGGCATGGATTACAAAGTAAGGATCTGGTGTCACTTCTTCCATCCAAATACTAACCAGGCCCAACCCTGCTTAACTTCCAAGGTCAGATGAGATGGGATTCTTTCAGGATGGTACAGCCGTCGATACCCTGACATCACTTCTGGTGCCGTCTTCCTAGGCCAAGAGCTCAAAGGAGGACATGGGTGAAAGCATTTTATCTCATATGCTTCCAAGAAATGACATAGTGACAGCTAGAGGAATATAATGGGAAACCTTTCACCATCACGGTCTGGGAACTTAGATGTATTTCTTTGTTAGCAGCATGTAGAGCAAGCGTCTCAGACTAAATGCCCACTGGAGTCAGGTGGATAATGTAAATCAGTAAGCAGCAGACATACAATAGAGAGTGGTGGTGACTGTGGCCAACTGGAAGGCAAAGCTCCATCTGAAGGAGGCGCTGGTGTTCAGGTTAGGTCAATTGTTGCCAAGAAGAGAAGACCCAGTATTGCTGGATTTTTCAACATCTCAAGAGAAGCCAGAAATCTGAGTTTTTTTACATTAAAATTCTTAATTTTTGAAATCTTTTAACTTCTTTACCAAACAGAAATACTAGAGTCACAAATGTAGAAAGCAAAGTTATGGTTACCAGGAACTATGGAGAGGGAGGGATAAATTGGAGATCAGAATTGACACATACATACTACTATATATAAAATAGATCACTAATAAGGGCCTAATGTATAGCACAGGGAGCTCTACTCAGTACTCTGTAATGGCCTATAGGAGAAAGAATCTAAAAAACAATGGAGATATGTGTGTGTGTGTGCGTGTATGTATATAACTGATTCACTTTGCCGTACAGCAAAAACTAACAACATTATAAATCAACCCTACTCGAATAAAAATTCTTAAAAATTAAAAAAATCCTTAATTTGTGAAATCCTGTAATTGGGAGCCGGAAAGGCCTTTCACAAGAGACCTTGGAAATCTTGTCAGGAAGATCCATTAGTAGAATGGCTGGCTGAATGCATCTCTGCCAATCTGATAATCATCGTTTGCTTTTAATTTAGAAAATTGTATCCATACGTGGATCGCTTGTGATTTTAAAGATGAAAATTGCCCTTGTCCTGACATTCCTTTCCTCCTAGGCCGTCGGGAAGATCTTCTCGGGCCTCGCTCAGTGCGGGGCTTGGGGCTGCTTCGATGAGTTTAATCGCATTGATGCCTCTGTGTTGTCAGTCATCTCGTCCCAGATTCAGACGATAAGAAATGCTCTGATCCATCAGTTAACCACGTTCCAGGTGAGGATAAGTGTGAAGCTGGCTCAGATCCTCCCCAGGATGGGAACGTGCGACGGTGGACAGTCATCTATCCAGACCAGGCTCCCTCTAGATGTAGATTTGCCCAACTTCTGCTTCCATGTGGAGATAATTGGGTTTCCCCAATTGATCAGCATCTTTGATAATTAAGTACTGTAATAATCTAAGAACTTCAGACATGGGACTCCCCGATGGTCCAATGGTTAAAACTCAGAGCTCCCAATGCATGGGACACTGGTCCAATCTCTGGTTGGGGAACTAGAATCTTGCATGCTTCATGGGGTGGCCAAAAAATAAATTAAAAATAAATTACAGACATGACTAATAGTGACGGGTAGGGCCATATTCTCAAGTAAAGTATAAGGTTCCCTTTCAAGGTCAAAAGATGTTTTTAATGACTTCCCAAATTTGAGAAAAATTGACTTAAGAGAAATCAAGATTCTGTTGAATCAAAATGTCTTCAGTAGAAATTATTGCAATGAACAAGAAATTTTGCCTTCAGACCCGGTAAAGTTAGGGCATTATAATGACCAAGTTTTTTTTAATGTCATTTTGGATCAATAAGAACCAAATATGTGGACATTTATTTATTTTTTGGCCACAGCATGAAACATGTGGGATCTTAGTTCCCCGACCAGGAACTGAACCCACACCTTCTGCATTGGAAGCATAGAGTCTTAACCACTGGACCCCCAGAGAAGTCCCATGTCCAAGATTTTTAAGGTTGTTATTAAAGTGAAAAGGCAATTCTAATTTTTTTTTGAGGTTATACTAATCTCTCTCTGTCCAACAATACATTTGTAGACTCAAGTTTGGGACATCTGCTTTAAGTTACATCAGAGGAAAATGGATCAGAGTTTGGAGGAACATGATCTTATGTAATTTAGGTGGCCCAGGGTGCGTTCCCTGACAACAGGGATCAGACTGGCTGCACCGTTTCCCTACCCTGAGGCCCTCTGTGGTCCCAACGTGCTCTACCGTTCCTCTGGCCACTGTCCTTGCTCCTGCATGCCCCTCCACCCTTGTCACTTTATGACACTTACTCTACAGACATATCAGACCCTGGGACACCAAATGCATCCCTATCTGCCTGAAATTGTCCTTTTTTTCTCCTTCACCTGAAAACTCCTATACATCCTTCAAGGCCCCACAGAGCCTCACGGGGCGATCCAGGAACCAAATTCAGCCTGGGCTGTGAGGACTCTGTTATGGGCCCCTCTGAGGCCACCCCACCTGCTTTTTCCCTGGACCTTAGTGTTGCTGGTGTGTCAGAAGATTATGCAAAGTGGGTCCTGTTAAACATTTGAGGATTCCAGTGAAGGTTCTAGATGGATTTCTATTCATTAGTTCTGAAACATTTTAGGACTGAGCTTACTACTGCCATGGGAGACACATTGAACCTGCAGTGCATTTGGGTTTCTAGAAGCTGTGTTTTTAAGAGCAGGCCTGTCTCTCATCTCCAGGAGATGCTCTAGGACTCACATGAGACATTGAGGCATGGATGACGGTGGTCTCAGTGCAGACTTGGGAGATAAGACAGCGGCCTCCATCCTTCGGGGAGCATCAGCTACCTGCTGGGCTGCCCTCCTGTCAGAGGCAGCCTGGGCCTCATAAAAATAAGAATTCTGTTTTCTGTCTGTCTGATAGGCCATTAAAAGAAACAAAACAGTAAAAATCTTAGTAGAGAGGAAAGTTGAGAAAGTTGAAATTCACTGTAGGATAAAGAGACTCAAAATATAGAGAGTTCTATACTTTGTCAGTCCATGGAGCACCTGGAGGACAAAGGCTGGTTTCTTAAAAAAAAAAAAAAATAAATATATATATATATACACACACACACACACATTTATATATTGATTTGGCCATGCCAGGTCTTAGTTGTGGCACACAGGATCTTTAGTTGTGTCATATGAACTCTTAGTTGTAGCTTCCTGGATCTAGTTCCCTGACCACGGATTGAACCCCAGGCTCCCTCCATTGGGAGCTTAGCCACTGGACCACCAGGGAAGTTCCAAGGCTGGTTTCTCAAAGGATGCTGAGGTGGGATTCCGGTGGCAAAGGTCTGGGTGACACCGGGGCAGCCAGATGGGGATAAAGGTGGGAATGGGAAGAGAAGTGACAATTAACATGAATGAAAATCCCACAATGTACAAAGTGATGGGCTATCCACGAAAACGAGTAGCCACATGGCTCCCCAGGCCACCTTTCCCCTGGCAGGCTGGCCGGCAGCATAACCCTTCCTTCCTTTGCTCTTGTCCCCTAGTTTGAAGGGCAAGAGATCTCCCTGGACTCCAGAATGGGCATCTTCATCACCATGAACCCTGGCTACGCGGGCCGCACGGAGCTGCCCGAGTCGGTGAAGGCTCTCTTCCGGCCGGTGGTGGTGATCGTGCCGGACCTGCAGCAGATCTGCGAGATCATGTTGTTCTCCGAGGGCTTCCTCTGGGCCAAGGTGAGGCCCCCCCAGTTCCCCATGGGCCTGAACCCCATCTGAGTCTGCGCTCAGACTGGGGCCTGGGACATTTTCGTTCTGTGTGACTCTTCAAATAGTTTTGCTTGGTCTTGCTCCCTCCTTTTTTATTTATTTATTAAACAATGAATGATAGATGCTTTGGGAACAGTTAATTTTTTTTATATTCATTTTATCTATTAGGCTGCACTGGGTTTTAGTTGTGGCATATGGGATTCCAGTTCCTTGGCTAGGAATTGAACCTGGGCCCCCTGCACTGGGAGTGTGGAGTCTTAGCCACTGGACCACTGGGGAAGTCCTCTCCCTCCCTTTTTAAAATGACAACTTTAATTGGAACCATTTGACTCACAGGAGGTGGGGACAGGAGTCCAGAGAGTTCCAGGGGCCCCTCATCCAGCTTCCTGCAGCGATACCCTCAAATCTGGGAAAATTACGTGAACACAATGCTATTAACTCACGTATGGGCTTTATTTGCGTTTCACCAGGTTTCACCTTCTCTCTCTCTCTCTCTGGTGTGTGTGTCTAGTTCTGTGACATTTAATCCCACGTATAGAACAACCGGAGCCACAGTCTTGACACAGAACTGTCCCATTATCACAGAGAAACTCCTATGTCACCCCTTAATGGTGGCACCCTGCCCCCTACTCTAACTCACAACTGCCAGTCATTCTCTATCACTACAGTTGCATCACTTCTAGAATGTTCTATGCATGAAATTATACAGCGTGTAACCCTTTGAGGTGGGCTTTTTTCACTAAGCCTCATGCCCTATGTGGCTTTAAAAGTATATTGCTATATTTAAAATGGATAACCTACTGTACAGCATGGGGAACTCTGCTCAATGTGATGTGGCAGCCTGGGATGGGAGGGGAGTTTGGGGGAGATTGGAGACATGTGTATGTATATCTGAGTCCCTTTGCCTTCCACCTGAAACTGTCACAATGTTGTTGGCTATACTCCAATATAAAAATTAAAAGTTCAAAAAAATAAAGTAAGCTATGAGCAAAACAACAACAACAACAACAACTTTTCTTAACAAAAGCAAAAATATTTAGGGATAAATGCCTTTATCATGTCTTAAAATGTATATAAAAAAATTGTACACATACATTTCCACAGAAGGTTCTGGAAAAGGTGCAAAATAGCAAATATTTTTAAAATAAAGGATTGTTAGGTTGCTTCCCTGCAATGTTTTGGTGAAAGCCCTTATTGACAGTCCTCTTGTCTAGGTTTTGAGCCAGAGACGAGAGAGCTCTGGTTCTCGGTTTTCATGCGCAAGCTCCCCATGCCATCCCTAGGGACAAGCAGGTTTTGAATCCTTGATGTAGACCAGGTGAATGACTCGTCCTAGAAAATGGTTACAAGAAAACTTTAATAACACGTTTAGTTCAAAGGAAGCCAGTTTCTGAGTATAATCGCCATGATTTAAAACATTGGATGAATTCTGTTCTTCAAGGTGGTTAAGATTTTCCTTGGCACTCAAGGACTGTCATCCAACTTTGCTAAGGCTGGTGTACTTTTCAGTTAGATCCTGGGTTTGTCACTGTGAAAAATGAAGGCCCCATCCTGGTATTTGTTTCAGGCAAGAGCATCTTGCCTGTATCTGTTTGTAGAGCAGCTTCATCTGAACATCTTTATGTCACTTTTCTTTGTGTCATAATGTTCCAGTGTTTTCAGGGCATTTCCTTCATGTATTTTTTCAATATCTTTTATCACAAAAGACTCTGGCCAAAAAGATGACCGTCCTATATAAGCTGGCCCGGGAGCAGCTCTCCAAGCAACATCATTATGATTTTGGACTCAGAGCCCTGAAATCGGTATTGGTGATGGCTGGTGAGCTGAAGAGAGGCTCTTCTGAGCTTCGGGAGGTAGGGGCCACGTGCACTAAGCTCTCTGGGTTTTTATTTGGTTCACGGGTATCGAACGAATGCTGGGATGGAAGTGCCAGGGAGCACAGGTCAATCAAGAAAAAGCTTTCCTTTTTTAAATATAGTTTTATTTGTTTAAGTCTTTCTTTTTTTTTTTTTTTTAAACTTTAGTTTTGGCCGTGCTGGGCTTCACTGCTGAACGGGCTTTTTCTCTAGGCACAGCAAGTGGGGGCTACTCTCTAGTTGCGGTGTTGGGGTTCTCATTGCAGTGGCTTCTTTTCTTATGGAGCATGCGCCCTAGGGCATGCAGGCTTCAGTAGTTGCGCCTCCCAGGCTCTAGAGCACAGGCCAATAGTTGTGGCACATAGGTCTAATTGCTCCATGTCAAGTGGGATCCTGGACCAGGAATTGAACCCATGTCTCCTGCATTGGCAGGTGGATTCTTTACCGCTGAGCTGCCAGGGAAGCCCAAGAAAAAGCTTCATGCTTAGCTGTCACTTCGTTTACCTGGCTGGCCTTCATTTGGTCTCTCCTTCATTATATTGTTTTCTTCTAATCTGACTTATTATTGGCAAGTTCATTGTCTTCACAACACCAATGTTTGTAACACTTCAATGATAATAATCGATCTACAATTGCAGGGTGGTGAGATGGAGGGGTGGGGATGAACAAAATTCTCAAGAAAGCATGAACATGAGTTTTTTTCCTCTTTGCAATAAAAGCCAGAGGAACAGTCATGTTTCTTTCACATGGGGCTTCCTCCAAAACAGAGCTCAATAGATGCTGCTCTGTGGGCAACAGACTCATGTGTTTCTCCAGAAACTCTACTTGCAGTGCTCTATGTTTTATATTTCATATAAGGTTTCATTGTCTATTTCATAGGACCATTTCTAGACTAGCCCTGGGGTCTTCTGGAAACATCTCTGAAGACATGTGTTTCATTCCATGCAGGATGTGGTGTTGATGAGGGCCCTTCGAGACATGAACCTGCCCAAGTTTGTGTTTGAAGATGTGCCTCTCTTCCTTGGTTTGATCTCCGATCTGTTCCCTGGACTGGATTGCCCTCGGGTTCGCTACCCTGATTTCAATGATGCCGTGGAACAGGTGCTTCAGGAAAATGGCTACATCATCTTACCTGTCCAGGTAAAGTGGTGCTGAAGAGGAGAGTTCACTGACTTTCTCTGGGTCCTTTCCATTTATTTTTCATTTAAAAAAATTGTAAAATGCACATAAAATTTCCTGTCTTAGCCACTCCCCACCCCTACCCCCATTTTTTATTGTGATAAAGTACATACAATGTAAGATTTACCATCTGATCTTACATCTTATCCATTTTTAGTGATGTTAGGTATATTCATGTTGTTGTAAAACAGATCTCCAGAACTTTTGCATTTTGCAAAAGAGAAACTCTATTCCCATTAAATAATAACTCTTATTTCCCTCCCTCAGCCCCTGGTAACCTCCACTCTCTTTGACTCCTCTGGGAATCTTATATGCATGGAATCATACAGTGTTTGTCCTTTTGTGTTTGGCTGATTTCACTCAGCATCATGTTCTCAAGGTTCATCCACATTGTAGCATGTGTCAGAATTCCCTTCATTTTTAAGGCCAAGCAATATTCCATTGTATGTATATATCACCTTCCAACTGGCATAATGTGATCAGATAAGTATTTTTGGGGGGGGAGTCGATCATCTAAGGTTTTCTTCCTCCCCTACCTTTTTACCCCAGAGTCATACTTACAAAAAAATTAAATTAGATATTACAAATGGAATTTTGATCACCTGAACCCTGTGAGGTTGTATATGTTGTCTGTAGGCCATAAATTATTGCCCAAGTGTTCTGCTGAGGGTGTCAACTCCCCAAGCTGCAGGGTCGGAATGACTGCCTCTGGATGGGCCACCTTGGGGCATCAGACTGCCCAGAAGTCTCAGGCAGGGGTATTGTGTACCAACCACAGATGAGAGAGCCCTCTGCAATTTTTCTGGCCTTGGTGGTTTCCTCTACAGGGAGTTGTTTGAAGAGATGTGTTTTTTGGTTGGAAATGTAAAATGGTGTAGCCACTTCATAAAAGTCTGATGGTTCCTCAAAAAGTGAAACTTAGTGTTACCTTGCATGCATGCATGCTAAGTCGCTTCAGTCATGTCTGACTCTTTGCAGCCCCATGGACTATAGTCTCCAGGCTCCTCTGTCCATGGGATTCTCCAGGCAAGAATACTGGAGTGGGTTGTCATGCCCTCCTCCGGGGGGTCTTCCCAACCCAGGGGTCAACCAGGTTTTCTTACATCTCCTACATTGGCAGGAAAGTTCTTTACCACTGGTGCCACCTGAGAAGCCCAGAGTTACCATATGATACAGCAATTTTATTCCTAGGTATAAACCCAAGAGAAATGAGAGCATATTTATCCACATGAAAACTTGTCCACAAATGTTCATAACAGTGTTATTCATAATAGCCAACAAGTGGAAATCATACAACAGACGAAGAGATAAACATAGTGTCATCCATCTATATAATGGAATATTATTTGGCCGTAAAAAGAATGAAGCACTGACACAGGCTACGCTGACGATAGTGTATAGCACGATACTAAGTGAAAGAAGCCAGACACCCAAGACTACACACTGCACAATTCCATTTCTATATTCCATTTATATTGAGAATGGGCAAAGCCATAGAGACAGAAAGCGGGCGCTTGGAGCTGGGGGCAATGGGCTTGGTAGACATGACTAATGAGCACGCGGGTTTTATTGGGAGACTGATGAAAATGTTCTAAAATTGAATGTCATAATGGTTTCACAAACTTTCAAATATATTAAAGCCACTAAATTGCTGAAACACTTTAAATGGGTGAACTGTATAGTATGCAAATTCTAGCTCAATAAACCTGTTTTTAACAAGAAGGTATGTTTTAACCCAGCTAATGTTTGTCCCACAGGTGGATAAGGTGGTTCAGATGTTCGAGACCATGTTGACTCGCCACACGACGATGGTGGTGGGGCCCACGGGAGGGGGCAAGTCCGTGGTCATTAACGCTCTGTGTCAGGCCCAGACCAAGTGAGTAATGGTGTCCATGGGGAGGGCTTGGTTGCCAGGGTGGTTTCAGGTGAGATCGGTGGCGTATTACTTGGTCCCACTTTGTTCTCTGATTTCCTGGGAGATTACATTGGTCCCAAATAGCCCCCTTTAAGCCCAGAGCATCTTTTTTTTGGGGGGGGGCATCCCTCAGGGCTTGTGGGATCTTAGTTCCCTGACTAAAGATGGAACCCATGCCCCCTGCAGTGGAAATGTGGAGTCCTAACCACTGAACTACCAGTGAAGTCCCCAAACCAGAGCATCTTAACTTGTTTCATTGCTGATTTAGTTGATATATTTTAGAAGGCAAAACAGTGAGCCTTTTGTCCATCAGGCTGTAAATAGGTTTATTTATGAAATGATTATTTCACCAGCTATCTTATAAGGATGTTTTGAAAATTAGCTTAGGTTGTATTTTCTTGACGTTCAGATTCCTTTAAAGCCAGCCAGGACCCACACCATTATGCAACACTATTATGGTATCAGAGTGGCCAAAAAGAAAGTCACCTCCCTAAATGCCTTGTCATCGCCAGCCTTGCAAGGGCTGTATCTCTTGAAGGAAAAAGTGACCTCACACTCCTAGTATAGAATGTCACAAAGACCTGTGGTGAATCAACCAATACTCTTATACTGAAAATGAGTTTTCTGATTCTCACTTTTCTCCTAAGCAGTCACTTCCCAGGTAGCGCTAGTGGTACAGAACCCATCTGTCAATGCAGGAGACATAAGAGACTCGGGTTTGTTCCCTGGGTCAGGAAGATCCCCTGGAGAAGGACGTAGCAACTCACTCCAGTACTCTTGCCTGGAGAATCCCATGGACAGAGGAGCCTGGTGGGCTGTAGTCCATAGGGTTGCAAAGAGTCCGACACAATTGAAGCGATTTAGCACACATGCAATCCCTACATTGCAGAAAGATTTCAATACATGCTGATGTTCCAGCAAAAATCTAAATCAAGCCTTATAATTGTTGTGACTTTACCAGTTCTAGATAGTCTATAAATCTTTTATAGTTTATAAAATTTTATAAAATGAGTGTGTCATTTCTTCATATTCCTTCTTGTATTTTTCATGAGAAAACCATTGGACCATGGCTTACTGATTGTAAGGATTTTATTCCATAGCCATCCTGTATTTATTCTTTAATTCATTGTTAGATCAGTTATGAAACTATTATATATAGATGTGAGTATCAGTATGCCATTATTATTTTCATTTACTTTGTTAATTATGAACTATGGTTCATGTGAACTTTAGTTTTCTGTGGATGAATTAATCCCCCAGCACCATGGGAGTTTATAGGCATTGTAGTGGGAAATACTCCTACATACCCCTACATATAAGTCTAAGTGATTTATAAAAAAAAGCAACTCAGGGTCTTCCCTGGTGTTTCAAAGGCTTAGACTCCAAGCTGCCAATGCAGGGGGCCCAGGTTCGATCCCTGGGCAGGGAACTAGATCCTCCATGCCTCAACTAAAAGAACCCATATGCTGCAACCAAGACCTGGCGCAGCCAAATAAGTATCTAAAAAATAACAACGCAGAGTGGATGTCATTCTATTAACACAATGCATTGAACATCATGAGTTCAGAGGTTTTATGTTACCCTGATGACTGTTACCTCTTATACAGTAGTTGTGAAATATTTACATAAATGTGCCATATGCATGAATATGTAAATACACAGAGATGAAATACACATGAAGGTGAGCATCTGTTGCTCCCCAAAATCAAAGCCGTGTTATCAGTTCAGACCTCGCTTATATTGGGGCCACATGTCTGGTGAAAGGTGGTTCCCTTGCCTTTGTTAGTCACTTAGTCATGTCTGACTCTTTTTGACCCCATGGACTGTGGTCCACCAGGCTCCCCTGTCCATGGAATTCTGTAGGCAAGAATACTGGAGTGGGTTGCCATTCCCTTCTCCAGGGGATCTTCCACTCGGGTCTCCTGCATTCACAGGCAGATTGTTTACCATCTGAGCCAATAGGAAAGCCCTCCCTTGAGTTTAGTAAAAACCATTAACAGAGAATGGGAAGCCCAAAGCAGGGTTTGGATGGTTTGCATGTTAAATTTTGGATTGGATCCAAAATCTAACCCCCTACATGAGTGGCCTGGATTGTTCTAATGTGTTGAGTCTACCTGAGTCCTGGCTGAGGCTTTTCATTCTATGTAGGCTTGGGCTGGTGACAAAGCTGTATATCCTGAACCCCAAGGCTATGAGTGTCATAGAGCTGTATGGCATCCTGGATCCCACCACCCGAGACTGGACTGATGGGGTGCTGTCCAACATCTTCCGGGAGATCAACAAGCCCACGGATAAGAAGGAGCGAAAGTGAGTATCTGTGTAAGGAGGGAAGATCCTGGGTGGATTTGTAATGAATTAACCAAAACTTACAAGTAAACAGATGATGTGTAGTATTGTAGTTTCATGCTTGGAGGCAGGTAGACTCAGGAGGCTCTGCTCGTGAAGCTCTAGGTACCACTTCAGCACTGTTTCTGTCTTATGTAATTTCTTCTCCTTGACTGTTGGTCCCCAGCTTACCACAGAGGAAGCTGAGGTCCAGGGAAGAGGAGGGAAGAGCTTGCCTCAAGGCCAGGGATGTGAGCTTGGGACATGATGGTTATTTTATTAGGTCAAATCTCTGGACCAAGTAGGGTGCTCTGTCTCATGTTCTGGTTAGAAAACCCTGGGAAAAGATGTTCAACATGAATGGGGAGGTTACACCAAGTTGTGTTAATGGGAAGCCTTCCAGGTGCTATGGCTCACTTTTTTCCGGTTGCCACAGGTATATTTTATTCGATGGTGATGTGGATGCTTTGTGGGTGGAGAACATGAATTCTGTGATGGATGACAACAAGCTGTTGACCCTGGCCAATGGCGAGCGCATTCGGCTTCAAGCACACTGTGCCCTGCTCTTCGAGGCAAGTAGTGATGAAGAATAATTTCAAATAGAAGCCTTTCTTTGAATTACAATTTAAAGTGCTTATTTTTAAAAATTTATTTTATTGAAGTATAGTTGATTTGCAATGTTGTACTGATTTCTGCTGTATAGCAGAGTGGTTCAGTTATGCATTTATATGCATTCTTTTTCATATCATCTTGCATTATGGTCTGAATATAGTTCCCCACACTACACAGTAGGACCTTGCTGCTTATCCATTCTGTATATAATAGTCTGCATCTGCTGACCCCGGCTCTCAGTCCTTCCCTCTCCCTACCCGATCCTCCTTGGCACCCAGAAGTCTATTCTCAGTCTGTTTCTGTTTCATAAATAAATTCACTTGTGTCATATTTTAGACTCCACGTATAACTGATATCATGTGGTATTCGTCTTTCTCTTTCTGACCTATTTCATTTAGTATGATAATCTTCAGGGCCATCCATGTTGCTGCAGATGGCATTATTTCATTCTTTTTATGGCTGAGTCGTATTCCATTGTATGTATGTACCACATCTTCTTTATCCATTCACCTGTTGATGGAAATTGGCATTGTAAATAGTGTTGCAGTGAACACTGGGGTGCATATATCTTTTTGAATTGTAGTTTTGTCCAGATATATTCCCAGGAGTGGGACTGCTATAGATAACACTGAGTTTGTTCATTTCTCCAGGTTGGGGATTTACAGTATGCCTCCCCTGCGACTGTGTCTCGATGTGGAATGGTTTATGTGGATCCTAAAAACTTGAAATATCAACCATACTGGAAAAAATGGGTTAATCAAATACCAAACAAGGTGAAAATTATTTCCAAAATGAACTGACAATCAGTATTGGTGGCTAATTGTATAAACATAACTCAGAGGGATGTTTGTTACTGAAGGCCATGGCCTAGACCTTGACCTGCCTGTGATCTTGAGCACTAAATGTTATCAGTAAGTTGGGTGACAGCATGGAAGACACCCTTATTAGATTTCCAGAAAATTCATAGCAGGTGGGCTAGATAAGTGATTTTGATAGTCTAGACCAGGGGGTGACAAATTTTTTTCTGTGAAAGAGAGTAAATATTTTAGGCTTTGGGGGCCATGTGGTTTCTTTTGCAACGACTCAACCCCACCATTATGGTATGAAAGCAGCCATAGTACATGAATGGGCATTGCTATGTACCAATAAAACTTTATTTACAAAACAGGTGGCAGGCCAGATTTGGCTTATGGACTGTAGTTGGCAGCCCCTCATCCAGCCAAGTCCAGTGGTCGAGAGACTTGTCTCTAGGAGGTGTCTGGCTCCTCCTGTCTTACTCAGTTGGATGAAAACAATGTGTGAAGGACCCAGTTTGTCACAGAATTGAGACTCAGTGGTTTCAGCTGATCTCAAACACTGTGATATGTCATAAAGCTGCTCAGAAATGTGTACCTGTCTTTTTTTTTTTTCTCCAGTGGGTCTTCATTGCTGCTCATGGGCTTTCTCTAGTTGCAGTGAGTGAGGGCTACTCTCTAGTTGCAGTGCAAGGGCTTCTCATTGTGGTGGCTTCTCTTGTGTGGAGTATGGGCTCTCGGGCGCACGGTTTTCACAGTTGCAACTCGTGGGCTCTCGAGCACAGACTCAGTAGTTGTAGTGCACAGGCTTAGTTGCCCTGAGGCATGTGGGATCTTAGTTCCCCAACCAGGGATTGAACCTGCATCCCCTGCACTGGCAGGCAGATTCTTAACCACTGGACCACCAGGGAAGTGCCATGTATTGTCTTAATGGTAGACTTCATTGAAAGATTCAGAGGCAAACGTGACAGTCATGTGAAGGCTATGGCTAGATCACACCCAGGACATCGTGACCATACAGGATGCAGCTCTAGAAGGACCACTGCTGCTGCTGCTGCTAAGTCGCTTCAGTCGTGTCCGACTCTGTTCGACCCCATAGACAGCAGCCCACCAGGCTCCCCCGTCCCTGAGATTCTCCAGGCAAGAACACTGGAGTGGGTTGCCATTTCCTTCTCCAATGCATTAAAGTGAAAAGTGAAAGTGAAGTCGCTCAGTCGTGTCCGACTCCCAGTGAACCCATGGACTGCAGCCTACCAGGCTCCTCTGTCCATGGGATTTTCCAGGCAAGAGTACTGGAGTGGGGTGCCATTGCCTTCTCCAAGAAGGACCACTAGGCCGATGGAAAATTGGAAGCTAGGACGCAATTACCCCAGAGAAGAGAGGAGCAAGGGGAACATGTTAGGACCATTTGAGGCACACTGTCATATGGGAGGGTCTTCCTAGGTGGCCCTAGTGGTAAAGAACCCACCTGCCAAGGCCAGAGACACAAAAGATCCCTGGGTCAGGGAGATCCTCTGGAGGAGGCCATGGCGACCCACTCCAGTATTCTTGCCTGGAGAATCCCATGGACAGAGGAGCCTAGTGGGCTACAGACCATTAGGTCGCAAAGAGTCAGACACGACTGAAGAGACTTGGCATTCATGCATGTCATATGGGTGATGATGCCCATACAAGCGCTTGTGATCATCAATGCCTCTATATGGAGAGGGACCTTCCATTGCTTTATACTCTTTGTTCAATGGCTGTGGCTATGTCACTTAAATTCTTAGATAATCAGCTCTTTGCCTATCAGATGGGACCTTTTATAGCACCTCCCTCCCAGGTGGTGGGATAGATTCTATGGCAGGTTTTGTGATGAAACAGAAGCATATTATAAAGGATAAACTTTTCTACAAATATGTAGGTGAGTTATCAGAGTTTACTCACCTGCTCAATTTCTCATTCATGAGAAAATGTTTCTCATCCCCTCTTTTTACAAGCACAGCTTCCCATGAACTTCTGTTTGAATAAAGGAACCCTTGGGAGTTCCCCAGCAGTCCAGTGGTTAGGACCCAGCACTTTCCCTGCTGAGGGCCCAGGTAGGATCCTTGGTCAGTGAACTAAGATCCTGCAAGCAGCATAGCACAGTCAAAATAATAATAATAATAATAATAATATAATCTGTGATAGAAGAAGCAGACTGAAAATTAAATAGAGGAACCCTTGAGAATGCTTTGAAAGTCTGCTTTTTTATAGATGGAGCAAGGTTATTTAGAGAGCCTGTTTGAGAAATACGTACCATACCTCATTGATGTGATAGTGGAAGGAATAGTGGATGGAAGACAAGGAGAGAAGCTGAAGACAATAGTTCCGCAGACAGACCTGAATATGGTAAGAAACTATCTTTGTTAGCAAAAATAAATTCTTCCTAAAGAGCTTTCAAAAGGGAAGCAAAGACATCAGATGGGTAAGATCTAACCTTGCCGGTTACTGACAAGGGAGACTCAATACTTCTTTTTGTGACCATGAGCAAGACAAGATACTGGGCTCCATCTGCCCAAACCAATATGGTGGGCCATATAATTCCCATCGTTCTGAGATCTGGGGTCCCAGGGTTTGTGACCAGAACTGACTCTTGTGGGGTTGTGTGGAATATATGGGCTGACCCAGGTATTTTCCTATGAACCAGGTAACCCAGTTAGCCAAGATGCTGGATTCGTTACTAGAGGGAGAAATCGAGGAGCCCGATCTTCTGGAGTGCTACTTCTTAGAGGCTCTGTACTGTTCTCTGGGCTCCTGCCTCCTTGAGGATGGAAGGGCTAAATTTGATGAATGTATTAAGCGCATTGCTTCTTTGCCTACTGCTGATACAGAAGGGATATGGGCCAGTCCTGGGGAACTGCCAGGTAGGAACCAAACGTAACCTGTTTTTTTTGCTCAGAATGCTTTTGGCTAGGTTTTTAGAGGACATGACCTTGCTTTTCCACATCTGTGCCTGTGTGGGTTTCCTAGATTGTTTGCTTCTGTAGAAGAATGTGCAGAGCATCTAGTGGAGCCCTCAGGAGAAGTTCAAATGCATAAACTTCAATAGCAGAGGTCTGGGTCTTAGTTGCAGCACATGGGACCTTGAGCTGAAATCTTGAAACTTAGTTGTGGCATGTGGGATCCAGTTCCCTGACCAGGGATTGAACCTGGGCCCCTTGCATTGGGAGTACAGAGCCTTAGCCACTGGACCAGTGGGGAAGTTCTAGTTCCTTTGGGTGGCCTTTGTTGATGAATCTAACCTTTCCCCACCTAGCTTAGGTGCTTGCTTCATTTACTCTGTTTAAGCTCTGTAAAATTTTCATATTGTGCTTGTCTTAATTTCTTCTCCTTTTAGATTCTCTGTTTTTTTTCCTCTAAAATTCCACAGCTAATTCATCTGCTATATTCCTGAGACTTTGCACAGCAGATAATCACATGTGGATCCATAGGTCGTTTGTAGGAAATCATTATATTAAGGTTTAAGTGTTTGCATGAAAAAATGTGCATCCTCAAAGAACCATATATGGTGAAAAGGCTGCATTCTCCAAGAACTATAGATAACACTAGGATCCTTCTTCGTCTGTCTCTTAATGACACTTGAATATGATTGGCAGGGAGACCCAGGTTTTATTCTGTAATCATTACCTGGGCTGTTGTTTTTAAAGCTCAAAGTAAAATGATCATAGGTCTTTCTTCTAGAGAGTCATTGAGCAAATAAAAGATGTTTTAAAAGTCTGTGGTCCTTGCTGGGCATACACACTGAGGAAACCAGAATTGAAAGAGACACATGTACCCCAGTGTTCATTGCAGCACTGTTTACAATAGCTAGGACATGGAAGCAACCTAGATGTCCATCGGCAGATGAATGGAAAAGAAAGTTGTGGTACATATACACAGTGGAATATTACTCAGCCATTAAAAAGAATGCATTTGGATCAGTTCTAATGAGGTGGATGAAACTGGGGCCTATTATACAGAGTGAAGTAAGTCAGAAAGAAAAGCACCAATACAGTATATTAATACATACATATGGAATTTATAAAGATAGTAATGACAACCCTATACGCGAGACAGCAAAAGAGACCCAGATATAAAGAACAGACTTTTGGGACTCTGTGGGAGAAGGTGAGGGTGGGATGATTTGAGAAAATAGCATTGAAACATGTATATTACCATATGTGAAATAGATGACCAGTCCAAGTTCAATGCATGAAACAGGGCACTCAAAGCCAGTGCACTGGGACAACCCAGAGGGATGGGATGGGGAGGGAGGGGGGAGGTGGGTTCAGGATGGGGGACACATGTACATCTGTGGCTGATTCATATCAGTGTATGGCCAAAAGCACCACAATGTTGTAAAGTAATTAGCCTCCAGTTAAAATAAATTAATTAATTTAAAAGTCTTGGGACTTCCCTGGTGGCCCAATGCCTAAGATACCACGCTCCCAACGCAGGGGACCTGGGTTCAATCCCTGGTCAGGGAACTAGATCCCACGTACCGCAACTCAGAGTTCGCATGCAGCAACTGAAGATTCTGCATGCTGCTACTAAGACCTGGAGAAGCCAAGTAAATACATAAATATATATATGTAAAGTCTGGGGTCCTTTGGGGCTAGTTTTCTTGTACTTTTTCAGAACCCCGAGTCCCCTTTCTGGGGGGAGCTTCCCAGTTGTGCCCACCGTGCTGGCTACCTGCCCCTGCAACCCTCACCCCTCACAGAGACGATGCTGATCCCAGCCTGGTCTTTCTCCCTTAGTTTGCCCTCAGCTTGAGAACTTGAAGACAACCTGTAGGCAACCCACTTCCACATGCCTTCTGCACTCAAGTCCAGCCTCTGGGTCCCTTGACCTCTTCCTAGCCCATTGCACTCAGTACTGCTCTGTCTACATCATAGTTACACCTTCCACCCCCCACCCATCGTCAGCTTGTGACTCCTGCCGCATGTGTTCTCAGCTGGCCTCATGGGGACTATCCGCTGCCCTTCCCTGTCTTCCTACCACCTTCTGAACCTTCTAAATCCTTTTCTGCTGCCCTGTTGCTTCAGTCTCTCTTGCCTAAGTTTCCTGGCCCTCTTGCCTAGTCTGAGATAACCCAAGCATGCCTTCTCTGCCTCCCCAGGGTTTGAACGGTACTGAGAAAATCACTCTGAAGACTGAAAGTGAAAGTGTTAGTTGCTCAGTTGTGTCTGACTCTTTGTGACCCTATAGACTGTAGCCAGGCTCCTCTGTCCATGGGGTTCTCCAGGCAAGAATCCTGGAGTGGGTTGCCATTCCCTTCTCCAAGGGTTCTTCCCAACCCAGGGATCAAACTCCTGGCACCTCCATAAATTCAGTCTTGAACTTGAACTCCCTCTCCTATCCCCACGGGGTAATTCATTTCCCTTTTCTCCAAATCTCCACTAGGCCCTCACCCCCATCTCTGCACATGACCTTCCTCCTTCCTTGAACAGGAAAAACCCACACTGTCAGATAGGAATTTTTCCAGCCCCCATCTTCTCCTGCCTCCTTTCTCAGGGACGGGGAGACCCTCCTCTTGGCCAAGCTGAACCTGCCCTGAGCTTTGAGATCTGCCGCCTCCCACCTCCTCAGGCTCCTGTCTTCACCGGTTTTCTCCTCTGTCTTTTATATTTTCCATCTGTCCATCTCTACCAACCCCATCCCACTGGCTCTTTGACATGTTCTAGTAAAGCCTTCCTAATCCTAGCCCCTTCTAGAGATGTCTCTCTGCCTCTTCCCTTTTAAATTATTTGGCTGCACTGGGTCTTAATTGTAGCAGGATCTTTAGTTACGGTGTGTAGGATCTAGTTCCCCAACCAGGGATCGAACCCAGACCCCCTGCATTGGGAGCTCAGATTCTCAGCCACTGGACCACCAGGGAAGTCCCTGCCTCTTCCCTTTTAAAGCCACATGTCCTGAAAGACTGTCCTTGAGCTACTTTCTCCTTCATCCCACTACTTCTCACCCGTCCGCCTCCCCCCTCCCTTCTGCACATCTCCACCCAAACCGCTCCCAGCCAGCGCCTGCTACTTTCTCCTTCATCCCACCACTTCTCACCCGTCCACCTCCCACCTCCCTTCTGCACATCTCCACCCAAACCGCTCCCAGCCGGCGCCTGCAGTGCCTCCTTGTTGTCGGATCTGAGAGCCTCTTCTGGTCTTTGCCTCCCTGACCTTGCCCCAGTTCAGGCATGGTGCTACTTTCTGCCTTCTTAAAAATTCTTCTTCCATCCTGCTCCATTCTGGCCATGCCTGCGCAGTTTCCTTTGTTGAGTCCCCTACCTTGGCCCCTCCCTCATATCAGGATTTGGTCCTAGACCTTCTTTTCACTCTTTGTGTCCTCACTGAGCCCTTTTCACCCTGCTCACAGCTCTGACTCCCAGGCTCTCCTTTCTAAGCCTTCTGGTTTCCCTAGTTTGGTTATATTTAAATCTATCTTTCCTTTCTTTCTTTCTTCTTTTTTCCATCCATCCATATTTATCTCTCTCTATTTACCTATCCCATTGACACAGGAGTCTGGCAGGTCCATGGGGTCACAAAGAGTTGGAATGACTAACAGTTTGGGCTTCTCTGGTGGCTCAGACTGTAAAGAATCCATCTGCAATGCAGGAGATGTGGGTTCAATCCCTGGGTCAGGAAGGTCCCCTGGAGAACAGTATGGCTACAGACTCCAGAATTTTTGCCAGAAATTTTGTCCTCCATGGACAGAGGAGCCTGGTAGGCTACAGTCCATAGGGTTGCAAAGAATCAGACACGACTGAGTGACTAACACTTTCACTTTTCACCTATCCATCCATCCTTCCATCCATTTGTATCTGTGTATCTATGTCTATTTATATTTATTCATCCATCCATCTTTGTCCGTCTCCATCCATCTGTCTGTAGCTGTCAGTTTCTCCAATTAAGTTGCTATCCAGGGAACAAATAGCATTAGTTCGTTCCAAGCATGAGCCAGAGCTGATTCTGTATTTTCATGTCCACAATCAAAACAAAACTGACCACTTTTTATTACAGGTCAGCTTCCAACCTTGTATGACTTTCACTTTGATTCCACACGGAAGAAATGGATACCGTGGAATCAATTAGTTCCAGAGTATGTTCATTCCCGCGAGAGGAAATTTGTTGACATCCTGGGTATGTGAGAAACGAAGCCTCGGTTTAAGCATATGTGGTTCTCATTCTGTGTAGAAGGGTGGAAAATCCCATGGTCCCAGTGGAACTCTAAGTCCCACCCGAGTGCTGGTTGGGAGAAACTGAACGTGAGCCATGGGTTTTGCCAAGAGGGTGGCACTTTGGATTCCTTTTATGTGCCTCTGGACATCTGAAGATGTCTATACCCCTCAGCTCTTTTGCCTGGCAGGTGGATCCTCCCTGCCAGGGAGGGTGGCAGGGCTTGAGGTGGGTAGGATGCTCCTCTGCTTCTGCTCACCTTGCACAGGCTCCCTTCTGCCCCGTAGAGCTGTCTGGGCATGGGGAGGGACGCAGGAAGAAGGGAAAGAGGAATGACTAAGGCAGCATTTTGTAAGAGATGCTGCCTTGAGAAGTAGTGTACTATGGATATTGTGTATTGAGCTGTATTTAACATGCACACCTCTGGCTATTTGGATACCATGGAGGCTCAAGATATTCCATGAAATGAATATCTGATTTTGGTTGGTATAGAGTTCTTATAGAATGAAGCATACATGTTTTCTCAGGAACCAATCAGAATTTAAAACTGTCAGTGTAGGAGTAGCCAGATTTGACTTGAAGGTTTGATACTCTCTTCAGAGGAAGCTGAAAAAAGTCAAAGTCTGTCGCTAAGTCGTGTCCTACTCTTTGAGACCCCATGGACTGTAGCCCCCATGCTGTTCTGTCCATGGGATTTCCCAGGCCCGAATACTCGAGTGGGCTGCCATTGCCTCCTCCAGGGGATCTTCCTGACCCAGGGATCGAAGCCACGTCTCCTGGTTGGCAGGTGGATTCGTTACAACTGAGCCACCTAGGAAGCCCTCAGAGGAAGTTGTTGGTCAGGAAACAAGTCTTGATAAGTGACTTATGCAGCAGAGAACCTGGGAGTTTTCAATATCCTGAGTATAAGTCAGAATTGGATATTGAAACAGTTTGGGTTTTCTACACTCGTATGTGATGATGACACAGCTGTAGAAATGTATCAAACTCCTCAAAATATACACTTAATATTGGAATGAATTTCATGGTCTGTGAATTATACCTCCATAAAGCTATTAGAAACAATCATTAGGGGTAGTGAGCGTCTCCATTTATATGTCTTCAAGGTCACCCCTTGGGTTTTTGCTGATGCTTCTTATGGGATTTGTGGGATCCTGGGAAACTCCAGGCTGCCCAGTGTGCACCTTATTGGTGTTTCTGTGATGCTCTAATTCTTCATACGTTCTCTAGTTCATACAGTGGATACAACCCGTACTACCTGGACACTGGAGCAAATGGTAAAGATTAGGCAACCTGTTCTTTTGGTTGGTGAATCTGGTACCTCCAAGACAGCCACTACCCACAACTTCCTGAAAAACCTGAATGAAGAGACTAATGTAAGTCATTATCTGTATCTATGGACAAATAGCAAATTACCCCAACACAAAGCAGTTCATACAACAAATACTATCTCACAGTTTCTGCAGATCTGGAACCTGGGGGTGGCTTAGCTGGTTGTTCTAGCCCAGGCTCTTTCATGAGATGGCAAGTTTGACTAGGGCTGAGGTCATCGCTGGGGGAATCCTCTTTTGAGATGTTCAGTATCAATTCCCCACCATGTGAACCTCTCCAAGCACCCTGGTATAGTCCTTTATTTTTTCCTGAAGATTATTTATTCCTTTATCTATTTTATGGCTGCACTGGTTTTTTGTTGCTGCACGCAAGCTTTCTCTACTTGTGGCAAGCAGGGGCTGCTTTCTAGTTCAGGTACATGGGCTCCCTCATTGCAGTGGCTCCTCTTGTTGTGGAACACAGGTTTTAGAATGTGCGGGCTCGGTAGTTGCAGTGCATGGGCTTAGTTGCTCCACAGCATGTGGGATCTTAGTTCCCCAACCAGGGATAGAACCTGTGTCCTTTGCATTGGCAGGCAGATTTTTTTTTTCTATTTTTTTAATTAATATTTTTTTAATTAATTTTTTTTTTACTTTACAATATTGTATTGGTTTTGCCATACATCAACATGCATCCGCCACGGGTGTACACGTGTTCCCCATCCTGAACCCCGCTCCCGCCTGCCTCCCCATACCATCCCTCTGGGTCATCCCAGTGCACCATCCCCAAGCTTCCTGTATCCTGCATTGAACCTGGACTGGCAATTCATTTCTTATATGATATTATACATGTTTTAATACCATTCTCCCAAATCATCCCCCCCTCCCTCTCCCACAGAGTCCAAAAGACTGTTCTATACATCTGTGTCTCTTTTGCTGTCTCGCATACAGGGTTGTCATTACCATCTTTCTAAATTCCATATATATATATATATATATAGTGTATATATATATATATATAGTAATGCATATATATATGCATTAGTATACTGTATTGGTGTTTTTCTTTCTGGCTTACTTCACTCTGTATAACCGGCTCCAGTTTCATCCACCTCATTAGAACTGATTCATATTTATTCTTTTTAATGGCTGAGTAATACTCCATTGTGTATATGTAATATGGCTTTCTTATCCATTCATGTGCTGATGGACATCTAGGTTGCTTCCATGTCCTGGCTATTATAAACAGTGCTGCGATGAACATTGGGGTACATGTGTCTCTTTCAATTCTGGTTTCCTTGGTGTGTATGCCCAGCATTGGGATTGCTATGTCGTATGGCAGTTCTATTTCCAGTTTTCTAAGGAATCTCCATACTGTTCTCCATAGTGGCTGTACTAGTTTACATTCTCACCAACTGTAAGAGGGTTCCCTTTTCTCTACATCTTCTCCAGCATTTATTGCTTGTAGACTTTTGGATCGCAGCCATTCTGACTGGTGTGAAATGGTACCTCATTGTGGTTTTGATTTGCATTTCTCTGATAATGAGTGATGTTGTGCATCTTTTCATGTGTTTGTTAGCCATCTGCATGTCTTCTTTGGAGAAATGTCTATTTAGTTCTTTGGCCCATTTTTTGATTGGGTCATTTATTTTTCTGGAATTGAGCTGCAGAAGTTGCTTGTATATTTTTGAGATTAGTTGTTTGTCAGTTGCTTCATGTCCTATTATTTTCTCCCATTCTGAAGGCTGTCTTTTAACCTTGCTTATAGTTTCTTTTGTTGTGCAGAAGCTTTTAATTTTAATCAGATCCCATTTGTTTATTTTTGCTTTTATTTCCAATGTTTTGGGAGGTGGGTCATAGAGGATCCTGCTGTGATGTATGTCTGAGAGTGTTTTGCCTGTGTTCTCCTCTAAGAGTTTTATAGTTTCTGGTCTTATGTTTAGATCTTTAATCCATTTTGAGTTTATTTTTGTGTATGGCATTAGAAAGTGTTCTAGTTTCATTCTTTTACAAGTGGTTGACCAGTTTTCCTAGCACCACTTGTTAAAGAGATTGTCTTTTCTCCTTGTATATTCTTGCCTCCTTTGTCAAAGATAAGGTGTCCATAGGTGCGTGGGTTTATCTCTGGGCTTTCTATTTTGTTCCGTTGATCTATATTTCTTTGTGCCAGTACCATACTGTTTTGATGACTGTGGCTTTGTAGTAGAGCCTGAAGTCAGGCAGGTTGATTCCTCCAGTTCCATTCTTCTTTCTCAAGATTGCTTTGGCTATTCGAGGTTTTTTTGTATTTCCATACAAATTGTGAAATTATTTGTTCTAGCTCTGTGAAAAATACCGTTGTTAGCTTGATAGGGATTGCATTGAATCTGTAGATTGCTTTGGGTAGTATACTCATTTTCACTATATTGATTCTTCCAATCCATGAACATGGTATATTTCTCCATCTATTAGTGTCCTCTTTGATCAGGGTTTTATAGTTTTATATATATAGGTCTTTAGTTTCTTTAGGTAGATATATTCCTAAGTATTTTATTCTTTTCATTGCAATGGTGAATGGAATTGTTTCCTTAATATCTCTTTCTATTTTCTCATTATTAGTGTATAGGAATGCAAAGGATTTCTATGTGTTAATTTTATATCCTTGGCAGGCAGATTCTTAACCACTGCACCTGCTGTTGTTCTCTTGACCTGGCATCTGACTTCCCTCAGAGTGAATGTCCAAGGTAGAAAAGCAGACACGACAATGCTTTGTATGATTCAGGAAACCGCACACCATCACTTTTGCTGCATTTTGTGGATCACAGAGGCACTACTGTGGCCCCCTCTGATGCAACATAGGAGGGGGCTTCACAGGGTGTGGGTACCTGGAGGTGAGGATGATTGGGGGTCATCTTGAAGGCTGGCAGTTACATTCCTCATCACCATTTTGTGGTTTTTCATTTCCTTCCTCCAGTCATATGCCAGACGTGGGAGGGTTTGGGTACTCCGGTGCAAACGACAATGAGCAAAGCTATTAAGGTCCACCATCATTAAGAGGGGACCCTGACATGAGAATGAATCATGCATGGAACGTGATTGTGCAGAACATGCCAGGTGCACCAAGATGTTAGGAAGGAGGGTCCCTGCGTTTCTCCTTTCTGTGCACTCTGAGTGGTCCTACATGGCCCACCTGCTCACCATTGCAGTTCTCCTGGTTTTAAACAATTTTTATTTAACTTTTAAAAATTTGCAGCATGTGGGATCTTTAGTTGTGGCATGTCAGATCTAGTTCCCTGACCAGGGATCCAACTTGGGCCCCCTGCATTGGGAGCTCAGAGTCTTAGCCAGTGGACAATCAGGGAGTGCTAGTACTAAGTCATGTCTGACTCTTTGCGACCCTATGGACTGTAGCCCACCAGGCTCCTCTGTCCATGATATTCTCCAGGCAAGAATAGTGGAGTGGGTTGCCATTTCCTCCTCCAGAAGATCTTCCCGACCCAGGGATCGAACCCGCATCTCTTACTATTGGCAGGGGGGGTCTTTACCACTAGTGCCACCTGGGAGGCCCCATTCCCTACTTAATGTTTTATTACCAAGTAAAGACTCTTATCTCCTCCAAGAAGCTGCCTGTGATTTTCGGGATGTCCAGCTGTCACATACTTGTCCCCAGTCCACGCACTTATTCAGTTCCTTGTTAACGTTGTCCATCTTTGAGGTTCTTGATTCTGATTCTGGCCTTCTGGAACCTCCAACCAGAGAAAAGCTTCCCACTGCTCTCCTCTCTGACTCTTCCTTACACCTGTGCTACATGTGGCAGAGGGACTCCAGGGAATCCTGTGGCCCTCCGGTGTAGGGAGTAGTCAGCCTGGGTTTGTGATGGGCACATAATGGTTGAGGGCAGGATTGGGCCTTGCTGCCCCCAAATGGATGGTCAAGCTCACTCATGTACTGGCGTGCGCAAGCATGGCTATTTAGCTTTAAGAATGCCATTGTGGAGGGCACTTGAGGAGTGTTTACAGCCAGAGGGGCCTACAAGTTTATGGAGTTGGGTAAAGAAAACTTGACTTCAGTAGCCCCACCCCCGCCAGCCTCTGTGTTCCTCTCCACCGAGACTCAGCAGCTGGTGCTCATAGATCCAACAAGGCACAGTTCAGTGGTTAGAACTCCACGCTTTCACTGCGGAGGTTCAATTCTTGGTCAGGGAACTAAAATCTGGCAAGCCTCAAGGTGAGACAAAAAAAGAAAGACACATCCAAACACGTTCACAGTATAGACATGCGTGTTTATTCCCCCATGTTCAGGTCAGCTGCACCTGCATTTGTGGGCACCCAGGAGAAGGGTGTTATCTAAGGCAGTGGTTCTTTTTTATTTATTTATATTTTTGGTTGCACTGGGTCTTTGTTGCTGCGTGCGTGCTTTCTCCAGTTGCGGCAAGCAGGGGCTACTCTCTAGTTGTGATACACAGGCTTCTCATTGTGGTGGCTTCTCTTGTTGCAGAGAAGAGGCTGTTGTAGACTCTTTGTTGTAGGCTCTAGGTACGTGTGCTTAATTGCTCTGAGGCATGTAGGACCTTAGTTCCCTGACCAGGGATCGAACTCATGTTCCCTGTGTTGGCAAGTGGATTCTTACTCACTGGACCCTCAGGAAGTCCCACAGGGTTTCTTAAAGTGTGGTCCCTGGACCTGCAGCATAAGCATCACCTGAAAACTTGCTTAAACTGGGACCTACTGAATCGGAAACTCTCAGGATGGGAACCCATTGGGCTGAGGGGAAGATCCCTCCAGGTGGTTCTAATGCATAATTAAGTATGGGAGCCACTGATCAATGATCTGTCATTAATTGCTCCAAGAAGGGGTGAGGGAGAAACCCCAAGTACACGTGCATGAAAATGTCCACCCCACAGAGGGACCAGGGGCCCTCCCTTACCCTTTTCTCAGCAGTTCCTTCCAAGGACTAATCAGTGGTTGTTTGTGTTCTTTAAAAAAAAATTTTTTTTATTGAAATATAGTTAATTTACAATGTTGTGTTAATTACTGCTATACAGCAAAATGACTCAGTTTTATATACACATATATAGTTTATATGTGTTTATATACATACACATATATACACGTATAGTTTCTTTATATAGGCTTCTCTGGTGGCTCAGACGGTAAAGAACCTGCCAGCAATACAGGAGACTCGGGTTCGATCCCTGGGTCAGAAAGATCCCCTGGAGAAGGGAATGGCAACCCACTCCAGTATTCCTGCCTGGAGAATTCCATGGGCAGAGAAGCCTGGTGGGCTACAGTCCATGGGGTTGCAAAGAGTTGGACATGACTGAACGATTAACAGACAAACACATATATATATATATGTGCACTTTCTTTTTCATACTCTTTTCCACTGTGGTTTAATCGCAGGATATTGAATATAGTTCCCTGTGCTGTGTAGTAGGACTTTGTTCTTTATGCATTCAGTATATACCAGTTTGCATGTTTGTGCTCTCTTTGACTTATTTATTTAGATGTAGCAGGCGTGATAGTAACTTATATTTGAATATTGCTTTGTCATTTTGAAAATGCTTTGATATATTTCATCTCACATGATAAAAATCACTCTGTGAAGTAGTGCAAATAAATATCATTAAAATAATATTTCAGATGAGAAGAAGGAGGCTCTGAAAGCTTAAGCAATGGTTCTGAGGTCGCCTGGTTAGAACTGTGTAGGCCCAGTACCCCCCACCCCGACCAATCCACATTGCTCCCCAGTCCACACTGTTCACCTGGCAACTAGTTATTGCCTCTTACAACCTTTCATAAGGAAAGAGGAATTCTTGCTTTAGCATTAAAATATACAATGAACTTCAGGCTCGTATTGGGTTGCAAAAAAATTAGTTCAGATACCAGTGAATCTGTAAAATAGATGGTAGCTTACAATCAAATATTTCATGTAGGTACCATGAAAAAAGACCGTGTTTTGGAATTATCTCTTTCTGTTTCAGATTGTGTTAATGGTCAGTTTCTCCTCCCGCACCACGTCCATGGATATCCAAAGAAATTTAGAAGCCAATGTGGAAAAACGAACCAAAGACACTTATGGCCCACCCATGGGAAAACGCCTCCTGGTGTTCATGGATGACATGAACATGCCGAAGGTTGGTGAGGCCGAGCGGGTGGGGTGGGGGGGCAGTGGCGGGACTATGTAACGGGTTTGAGTGAACGTGAAAGCATCTGTCTTTTAGTCTTCACAATGTCTGTAGGGCCAGGTTATGGAGAATCAGCTTAGGGGACCATGTGACTGGAGGGACTCTTTCCTTAGATGCATTCCTTAGTTTCTCCAAGGATTAAAGCAGGTAGCAGGCAGCTTCTGAACTATATTCAGTGTATATAGTTCCATGTATGTTTGAGTAAGTGGTTCCAGATGAGCTATACTTTAGATAATAATACTGTTCTCACTCCTGTACACCTGGGGAGCCAGGTGGTACAGTGGTAAAGAGTCTGCCTGCCAGTGCAGTAGATGCAGGAGACGTGGGTTCAATCCCTGGGTCAGGAAGATCCCCTGGACTAGGAAGTGGCAACCCACTCTGGCATTCTTGCCTGGGGAATCCCGTGGAGAGAGGACCCTTACAGGTTACAGCCCATGGGGTCATAAAAGAGTCAGACATGACTGAGTGACATACATGGGAAGTGTAAGGGCAGGCACTTCCTAAGAATTCCTCTAGATTTACCAAAATCTAGATTTTACCAAAATTCCCTAGAGCAAGGGAATGTTCACAGGCACCAGGAGTTTGTTTCTGGGGCTAGAGCCTAAGAGGTGCAAAGTTTTCTTAGTACTGGGATTGAAATTTATTATCATGTCTGCAGAACCATTCCCCCCACCAAAAATGTATCTTCTAGATGGACTGTTTACAAAGCCAGGATCCATGCATCTGTCCGTGGATGCATGCAGGCATCCATCTATCCATGCATCCATCCATCTCTCCGTCCATCCATGCATCTATCCATCTCTCCATCCATCCATGCATCTATCCATCTATCCATGCATCCATCCATCTCTCCGTCCATCCATGCAGGCATCCATCTATCCATGCATCCATCCATCTCTCCGTCCATCCATGCATCCATCCATCTCTCCGTCCATCCATGCATGCATTTATTCACCCATGTTTATACCCATACACACACCCATCTCTCTAGGCATCTATCGATCTATGCATCCAGCCATCCATCCATACACTTGTTCATCCATCCATCCATCCAATTGACATATTTATTGAGCATCTCCTATGGGGACTGGTGCTGTGAAGTGATGAACAAAATATATGTAGTTCCTGCCTTCAGGGAGTTTACAATCTAGAGAGGGACACAGATTTAAAAAAAAAACAACAACCTACAAATGAATATACAGAACTGCAAACTTTGAGAAGCCCAGTGAAACTCAAACCAGAGCACTCTGAGAGGGTGAAAGGAGATGGGATTTAGCTGAAATGAAAGTGTAAGTCGATCAGTCGTGTCCGACTCTTTGTGACTCCAGGGACTATACAGTCCATAGAGTTCTCTAGGCCAGAATACTGGAGTGAGTAGCCTTTCCCTTCTCCAGGGGATTTAGTTGAGATGGTCAGCAAAGGTGTTGCTGGGTTCTGCTTTACAATATCACTGTTCTTCCTTTTCTGTAAAACAATTGAGGTGGATGAATATGGCACACAGCAGCCAATTGCCCTGCTGAAACTGCTCTTGGAAAAAGGCTTCTTGTATGACCGGGGGAAGGAGCTGAACTGTAAAAGCATCCGTGACCTCGGCTTTATTGCTGCGATGGGGAAAGCTGGAGGAGGCCGCAACGAAGTCGATCCAAGATTTACTTCGCTCTTCAGTGTCTTCAACATTCCCTTTCCTTCCGAGGAGTCTTTGCACTTAATTTATTCCTCTATCCTCAAAGGCCACACCTCGGTAACTTTTTTTTTTAACATATACACGAATCTATTCTTTTTCTTTTTCCTTTTATTTTAAAAAAATTTTCTTGACTCATGTATTTTTGACCATGCTGGGTTTTCATCACTGCATGCAGGCTTTCTCTAGTTGCAGTGAGTAGGGTCTTCTATTGTTGAGGAGCATGGGCCCTAGGGTGCATGGGCTTCATCAGCTGCTATGAGGTGTGTGGGGTATTCCTGGACCAGAGATCGAACCTATATTCCTTCATTGGCAGGCAGATTCTTTACCATTGGACCACCAGGGAAGTCCTATTCTTTTTTTTCACCTTCAAACTTTTTTTTTAAATTTTATTTTATTTTTAAACTTTACATAATTGTATTAGTTTTGCCAAATATCAAAATGAATCCATCACAGGTATACATGTGCTCCC
>NW_011494732.1:5041357-5042048 GCF_000754665.1 Bison bison bison | reverse complement strand
CTCTCCGTCCATCCATGCATCCATCCATCTATCCATGCATCCATCCATCTCTCCGTCCATCCATGCATCTATCCATCTATCCATGCATCCATCCATCTCTCCGTCCATCCATGCATCCATCCATCTCTCCGTCCATCCATGCATCTATCCATCTCTCCATGCATCCATCCATCTCTCCGTCCATCCATGCAGGCATCCATCTCTCCATGCATCCATCCATCTCTCCGTCCATCCATGCATCCATCCATCTCTCCGTCCATCCATGCAGGCATCCATCTATCCATGCATCCATCCATCTCTCCGTCCATCCATGCATCTATCCATCTCTCCGTCCATCCATGCATCTCTCCATCCATCCATGCATCCATCCATCTCTCCGTCCATCCATGCATCTATCCATCTCTCCATCCATCCATGCATCTATCCATCTATCCATGCATCCATCCATCTCTCCGTCCATCCATGCATCCATCCATCTATCCATGCATCCATCCATCTCTCCGTCCATCCATGCATCCATCCATCTCTCCATGCATCCATCCATCTCTCCGTCCATCCATCCATCTCTCCGTCCATCCATACATCCATCCATGCATTTATTCACCCACGTTTATACCCATACACACACCCATCTCTCTAGGCATCTATCGATCTATGCATCCAACCATCCATCCATACACTTGTTTATCCA
>NW_011494732.1:5030179-5041257 GCF_000754665.1 Bison bison bison | reverse complement strand
TATTCCTGGACCAGAGATCGAACCTATATTCCTTCATTGGCAGGCAGATTCTTTACCATTGGACCACCAGGGAAGTCCTATTCTTTTTTTTCACCTTCAAACTTTTTTTTTTTATTTTTAAACTTTACATAATTGTATTAGTTTTGCCAAATATCAAAATGAATCCATCACAGGTATACATGTGCTCCCCATCCTGAACCCTCCTCCCTCCTCCCTCCCCATACCATCCCTCTAGGTCGTCCCAGTGCACTAGCCCCAAGCATCCAGTATTGTGCATTGAACCTGGACTGGCAACTCGTTTCATACATGATGTTTTACATGTTTCAATGCCATTCTCCCAAATCTTCCCACCCTTTCCCTCTCCCACAGAGTCCATAAGACTGTTCCATACATCACCTTCAAACTTTTAACTTTTAGTTTGTATTGAGTTATAGCTGATTAACAATGTTGTGGCAGTTTCAGATGAACAGGAAGTGACTCAGCCATACATATACAGGTATCCGTTCTTCCCCAAACCCTCCTCCCATCCAGGCTGCCACATAACATGGAGTAGAGTTCCATGTGCTATACAACAGGTCCTTGTTGGTTATCCATTTTGAATATAGCAATGTGTACATGACCTAGGGAAGTCCTATTCTTTTTCAAATTCTTCTCCCATTTAGGCTGTGGGTAACTTGACTTAATTAGAAGTCTAAACCGGAGGGCCTGGTTGGTAGAAACTTGGTAATGATGTATGCATTTGGCACAGCAAGCACAAAGCCTAGAGCCCATGGTGCTTTTAGAGGCCCATGAACAGGTTTTAATTTCTCTCAAAATCAGAAGAAAGGAATCAGTCTAATCCAGCCTAGATTATATTCATCTTTATACCAAGTTAATCATAAAATATACAAGCTAATATATTTAATTATAATTAAGTAATAAAAGAATATATAAATGTATATGTAAGTAATATATTTTTATGGAGGAAGGGGCCCATGAAGGCATCAGTGCCTAGGGCCCATGGGAATCATGGTGTGGCCCTGAGTTACATAGGCCACCTTGAGTGACAGCAACGAAGCAACTACAGGATGTGGGCTCTGGAGTCAGTACCCATTCTGCTCCTTGGGCAAGTCCCTGGAGCTCTCTCCTATGCCCATCCTCATCCAGAATAGGGAGGTAATGCTGGTACCGGCCTCCCTGACGTTTTGGAAGAATGAAGGGAGAAAGTGCATGTAATGTGTGTGGCAGAGTGCACACACCGATCCTCACTAGATACTAGTTACTGCTGTTATGTCACCATGATTTACATGACCTCTACAGATGGGCTTCCCTGGTGGCTCAGACCCTAAAGAATCAGCCTGCAATCCAGGAGACTCTGGGTCAGGAAGATCCCCTGGAGAAGGGAATGGCAACTCATTCCAGTATTCTTGCCTGGAGAATCCCATGGACAGAGCCTGGTGGGCTACCTTCCATGGGGTCACAAAGAGTCGGACATGACTGAGCGACTAACATTTTCACACTTTACAAATGGAACCCCTTCATTTAAATAATGACCTCTGATCCTGGCATCGCTCTTCTAAAGCAGGCTTGCTCACTCAAAGTCTTGAGGGACCAGGCAAGAAAGATGAAGGTGTGGGAAGGCCAGATGTGATCAGGGAGCACCTGGCAGGGTCATGCCCTACCACAAGCCATTCACTTCCAAAACTGTGAGGTCTGTGCAAGTCACATCAGTCTCAGATGGAGGGTTGGTTTGGGGCTTTGGTTTCATATCATGTTGACTTGTCAGTTAATGTGAAAATCTGGGGAAACAAAAGCAGATCAGATGATTAGTTTCTCTGGTCCTTCCTTTTTTTTCTTACCTCCTCACAAAAAAATTGATGATGGGTTTTCCCTGGTGGTTGGTCCAGTGGTTAAGAATCTGCTGTGCAGGGGACACCGGTTCAATCCCTAGTCTGGGAGGATCCCATATGCTGTGGAGCAGCTAAGCCTGTCAGCCTCAAGTGCTGGGCCTGTGTGCCGGGAGCCTGTGCTCAGCACTGGGGGCGGGGGGTGTGTGTGAGGGGAGCTACTGCAGTGGGAAGCCTGAGCACCGCAGCTCAGTCGCCCCCACTTGCCAAAACTAGGAAAAGCCCCAGTGCAGCAACAAAGACCTAGCACAGCCAATAAGTAAGATAATAAATAAAATATGTTTTAAAAATTATAGAAAAATTCATGCAATGTAAGACTAGCTATTAAAACCATTTAAAAATACACAGTTCAGTGACACTTAGTACTTTCATAATGTTGTACAACTATCACCACAGTCTAGTTCCAGAATATTTTTATCACCCCCAAAACAGTTATTCCATTCTGTCCTTCAGCCCCTGGCAACCACTAATCTGGACTCTGTCTCTATGGATTGTCCTATTCTGGACACTTCCTATCAGTGGAATCATACAATATGTGGTCTTCTGTGTTTGGCTTCTTTCACTCAGCATGATGTCTTCAAGGTTCATCTACATTGTATTCTATGTCAGTGTTTTGCTCCTCTTCCTGGCCAAATCATACTCCATGATAATGGATGGACCACATTTTGCTTACCCCGTTCATCCATTGAGAGACACTTGGTGTGGGGGGGCGGGTCTTTTCATTCTGTAGGTGTTTCATGAGAGCATCGTGGCTGTGAGTGACAAGCTGACATCCTGCACGTTGACTCTTTACAAAAACATTGTTCAGGATCTGCCGCCCACCCCGTCCAAGTTCCATTACATCTTTAACCTTCGAGATCTCTCACGGGTTTATAACGGTCTTGTCCTCACTAACCCAGAACGGTGAGTTTTGTCTTATCTTACTGAAAGATGCCTCATTGGTATGATAGCTTCTCCTATTCTTTTAAGACAGAGGAGCTATCAGGAAATGCGATGTGAATCCATGTGTCAATTAATCACCCAGTGTCTTTTTGTTTATGTTAAACGAAGAACAGAGTCAAATGCTTGGTTAAGACTTGATGCCTCTTGAGCCCTTGAGTTGAAGGCTGGGGAAGCCAAGAGAGGCAGGTGTGAGGCCAAGTGGACAGGTGTGTTCAACCCAGAGGTGGGGATGTTATGCCGACCTTTGTTCTCAGTTCTAAAGGTGGAGTTTGCCCAGTGGAGTCTTTCATTCATACAACTGAATTGTTTCCAGTTGCCAACTGGTTATATTTTATGTGTCTTTGGGAGAAGTTAACCACAGAGGACAGAGGGATTTAAGTCTTGGTGTAGAAATTTACTCATGAAAACTAGATGAATTTGTGTATTTACATTAATGTATATTTCATCTATGTAGATTTTCAGGGATGTCCCAATTTTATGGATTTACATTATGAATCCACAAAATATTGAAAAATGAATCAGGAACTTTCCACATGCCCACAGTGACTCTCAGTGCCCTTGAAAGGTTCAGAATGGCAGTTCAGGAGGGGGCCGGTCTGGGTATTTATGGGTGGAGTGAGGCCTCTTTGCCAGAAACCAGAGAAAGACCCAGAATTGGGGTCAGGTGGAGCTGGTTCTTAGAAAAAGGAGCTGCCAGTGGCTCTGCAGCTGATGTTAAATTAATAAATTCCAGTGAGGAGGAGTCCCATTAAGTTCTCATGTCATTTACATCACTTGTAGATAATGTTCTTTTTTTTTTTCTCTGCAGCAGGAGGAGCTATAAATGACAACATTATAGTCTTTACATTTAAATTGTTAGTGTCCATTAAGTTTCAGGCTTCCCTGATAGCTTAGATGGTAAAGAATCCACCTGCAATGCAGGAGACTCCAGTTCAATCCCTGGGTTGGGAGGATCCCCTGGAGAAGGGATAGGCCACCCACTCCAGTATTCTTGGGCTTGTCTTGTGGCTCAGCTGGTAAAGAATCTGCCTGCAATGCGGGAGACCTGGGTTTGGTCCCTGGGTTGGGAAGATCCCCTGGAGAAGGGAAAGGCTACCCACTCCAGTTTTCTAGCCTGAAGAATTTCAAGGACTTTATAGTCTGTGGGGTTGCAAAGAGTTGGACACTGAGTGACTTTCACTTCACTTCACGTCATTAAGTTTCAATTAATATGGAACTGGGTTGAGGGGGGAGACTATAGATATGTCCTTTTCTGCACCCTGTATAGTCATCTGAAAATAGTAGCATCCAGCCTGCTCTTCTCTAGATAACTTTGTGGCTAATTTTGCCCCTTCCATCTTGTAGATTCCAGACGGTGACCCAGATGGTGAGAGTCTGGAGGAATGAGTGTCTGAGAGTCTTCCATGACCGGTTGATCAATGAAACAGACAAGGAGCTGGTCAGTACATTGAAAATGTACCAGCAAATGCAAAAGACAAACAAACAAAAACCACCCAGAACTCAAAACAAACAAACAAAAAGCAAAACCCTAACTACAAAATTTGTCTCTGGGTGAAATGAAAAAGTACAAAACAAAAACACAACATTTTTTTAATGTATTTTTTTATATGGGACTTTACAGAAAAATAGAGACTAACAATGGAAGTCAATAGATAAAGGAGGGTGAATTGTTAAGTACTTAGCAGCAAAGGGGAAAAAAATCAAATGCAAATGACTTCAGATAATCCTAGCCTATGCTCTTTTTCTGACAAGTCTTAGCACATGCGTGGTGGGAATTTGGGTCCTGAAGTGATCTTGTGTTGTAAGGTCCAGGAGCACATAAGAATCTTGGTCACGGCACATTTTAACGATGATGTGGAGGTGGTGATGAGGGACCCCATCCTGTTTGGAGACTTCCGGACAGCTCTGCATGAAGAGGAAGCACGCATTTATGAAGATATTCAGGATTATGAGGCAGCCAAGGCTTTGTTCCAGGTGCGGACGGGGCTCACCTCTCCCAGGATTACATTACATGGGTGCCCAGGAGGTGGAGCTGGGGAGAACGCCGTGCCTGTCTGTAACTTGGGAATGTGGGCTTGTGTCTGACCCAGTGGTGTCCACGTCCTGTGGTGCATGTCAATGACCTGATGAATTTATTCATTCAGACCCCTGGGACCCATCTTCGTACGTTTCCCTTCATCAAACCCATGGAGGGTGCCAGGGTTCTGGAACACACCCAACTTTGGGAACCCCTCATCTGATTCCCTAATGTTCATTTTCATCTTAATTCATAAGGCGAGCCTTGTGGTCATCTTTGGCTTACTGCTGGCCGATCACAGACCAGCAGATCGAAATCTTTTTAAATTTTATTTAATTTAGTCAGTTTATTTTGGCCATGCCGTGCAGCATGAAGGTTCTTAGTTCCCTGACCAGGGATCGAACTCATGACCCCTGCATTGGTAGCTCAGCGTCTTACCCACTGGATGCCTGGGATGTCCCGCAGATTGAAATCTTGTTTGTGAAAGTTAGTCTTCTGAACCCAAATGATTTACTCATTTCAACCACTATTGACATTCAAAACAGTCTCTCCTCCATTTTTAATCTCTCCTGCACGGAAGAGAGAGTCTGTCTCTTAAAAGTCAGTGGTCCTTAAAAAAATTTTATTTTTGGTCTAAAATTCAGGAAATCCTTGAAGAGTATAATGAAAGCAACACCAAAATGAACTTGGTTCTCTTTGACGATGCTCTGGAGCATCTGACCCGTGTGCACCGCATCATTCGAATGGACCGAGGCCACGCCCTGCTGGTTGGGGTTGGGGGCTCTGGGAAGCAGTCTCTGGCCAGGTTGGCTGCCTTCACAGCTGGCTACGAGGTGAGCCAAACTCCCTGCTAGAAAATGGCTTTGCTATGCCAATTTCTGCAGTTAGTAGTTCCTGCAAAAATTCGAACAATGTATTACAGATCATAACATGATGCTTTTTCAGAATATCAAATGGTTTTTTCTGGGAGGGGGGAATCGATATTATTTTAACTGAATATTTGAAGCATCTAACTATTGTATTGTTTTTGGAATGTAGAATATGTCAAATCAAGTTCGAGAGTCAAACATGAGCAAGTCCTGTGATGCATAATGTGTGATGTGTACTCGTGTAGAGGGGATCTTAGCCAAAACCTCCATGGACCCAGTGTTCATGGTCATTGATGTGCTGTTGTTTCAATACAACCACCATCCAAAGTTCTGAGCCATTCTTAGAATCTTCAAAAAACAATTAAACAGAAACAACAAAAAAATATTTTTATTGAGATACAATATCTAAATCGTACAATTCATCCACTTAAGGTATACAATTCAATAATTTTTTATGTTCAGAAGGTTGTGAAACCATCACATTCAATTTCAGAACATTTTCTTCATCCAAAGAAGAAATCCCAAGCTCCGTATCTTCCTGTTCTTCCAGCCCCTCAGCCTTAAGACATCATTAATCTTTCTTTCTCTCTTGACTTTCCTATTCTGGGCTTTTCATACAATAGGATCTCAAAGTCTGTGGTCTTTTGTGACGCCTTCTTGCACTTAGCATAATGTTTCCAAACGTCGTCCCCGTGTAAGTGTTTCATTCCTTATGTGGCTGAATCACGTTCCATTGTATGGTAGACCACGTTTCAGTTATCCATTCATTCATTGACAGTCATTTGGATTACTTCCATCTTTTGACTACTATGAATTATGCTGGTATAAACATTCATGTACAGGATTCTGCAGGGACATATATTTTCATTTGTCTTGGGTGGATGCTAAGAGTAGAGTTGCTGGGTCGTAGGGTAATTCTCTGTTGATCCATCTGAGAAACTGCCAGATTGTTTGTCCAAGGGGCTGCACCATTTGACATCCCTCCAGCACTGTGTGAGTGGGGCCCCGTGTCTCTACACCATCCTGAGACTCTTACAGATAGTCCTGCAGTGCCCACAGGTAACTTGCCAGCCTGGTCCATCACTGTGAGACGTGCATCCTGCAGTGAGACTCAGTTTTGAAGAAGCGTCAACTCCACTGCTCACCCTCCCCACACACCCTCCTTAGTTCTTTGGTATCTGATTCTGTTCGTGACTCGGGTCTTGCATTATCCTCGATGCCTCTGTTTTTGCCTATTGTTTTGCTCTGTTTTTATGATCATTTTTTTTTTTGCAATTGGGAAGTTAGAGGATTCAAGGGTATATGTTTTTAAAAGGTTTTTGACCCATGACACTAGAGTTCACATTAGAAAGGCGAATTCGTGGTGGAGTGTGCCTCCTTGAAGTGGGAGTAAAAAGGGCCAAGGGACTTGCCTGGTGGTCCAGTGCTTAGGACTTGGCTCCTTTACTGCAGGGGCACGGATGTGATCCCTGGTAGAAAACTGAGATCCCACTTGCCTCGAAGCAGGGCCAAAAAACTGGGGGGCCTGGGGATGGAGGACCAGGGGAGAAGTAAAGGACTTTTAATTTTATCCATAGCTTTGTTAAAAATAGGTTTGAAGAAAATATATGAGTTTTGGGTTTTTAGCAAATGTTAAATATGGGTGGTGGGTGCGGTGGCATTCTATTATTCATTGTATGTGGTTTATTACTCTTTATTTATTTATTTATTTTATTACTCTTTAAAAGAATTGAGAGTCTTGTCTATTTATTTATGGCTGTACCGGGCCAGATTACATTTGGCTGAAGGGCATCCAAATTGCCCTGAGTTTGTGTGTGTGACTGTGTGTGAGACTGTGTGCAAGTTTGGACATGCAAGTTTGTGTAACTGTGTGTGTGAGAATGTGTGTGAGTGACTATGACTGTGAAAGTGTGTGACAAACTACGTGTGTGCCCATAAACATAAAAGTGTGTTGAGTGTGGGAGTTACCATGTGAGCATGTGTGGCTATGAATGTGCATGACTGGCTGAGTGTGAAAGAGGCTTTGTGTGTGTATGTTTGTGTGTGTGTGTGAATAGAGGTGGAGAGGAGAGAGGAAATGAAGGGTTTCTCTGCTACCATAAATCTGAGCTGTTTTAAAATGACTGCTCACAGTTAAACTTCTACACATCTGAGCTGGAGGAAATGCTTGAACAGAAAAGACTTAGCTTTATGTATGTGTCCTATTTCCATTTATATCTATTTTGTGTGTCAGAGGATTTTTGAATTTAATATTTTAAAAATTGCTTCTTCTTCAGTCTTTTTTCTTTACACATCTTCTCACAATTTATCTCATTTTAAATGAGCTCACGGTGACTATGGTGGTGGCTTAGTTGCTAGGTTGTGTCCGACTCTTGTGACCCCATGGACTGTAGCCCGCCAGGCTCCTCTGTCCATGGGGAGTCTGTACCCACACCCATTTCCTCTGTTGCGTGGCCCATCTCTGCCTTATCTCCTTCCCTATAATTCAAATGACTCTTTTCTGCCACATCACATGGCTTGCGGGATCTTAGTTCCCCGACCAGGGATCGAACCCGTGGCCTCTGCAGTGGAAGCACGGTGTCCTAACCACTGGACTGCCAGGGAAGTCCCATCCAATTACTCGTTTTTAATGACGGAGGCTGTCCTTTTCACTTGCCCCCACTCCCCTTTTTTTTGCCCTATTCATAATCCATCTGCAGGAGCCTTGTTCCCTGCACACACTCACCTCGCCCACGTGCACGCCTGCACAGAACATCCACTGTGGTTTGTTCGACAAAAAGGAGTGTCAGTTTTCTGTGTCCCGTCTTTCTCACTCAACCGTATTCTGTGACAATGTCCCCAGTCATCCGGTTCTGTGGTCCTGGTTCCTCTTTGATGGTGGCTCAGCTGGGAGCCGCCCTCTCGCTCTGCACTTACGTGGAGACCCTCCCTTGGGCCAGTGGTCTCACGGGGATGCTGTGCTCCATGTCCGCAGGTGTTTGAGATCCTCCTGAGCCGGGGCTACTCTGAGAACAACTTCCGGGACGACCTGAAGAACCTTTACCTGAAACTTGGCATTGAGAACAAGATGATGATCTTCCTGTTCACGGATGCCCACGTGGCCGAGGAGGGTTTCCTGGAGCTCGTCAACAACATGCTCACCTCAGGTACCGGGACGCTGGTCTCACATGGGGTTTGCTGGTCTCTGCGGCTCAGCTTTCAGCGGAGGCTGTCTGATAAGCGTTACCTCTTAAGCGCACTTCCTACCTACACAGGAGGTATTATTCAAGCTCTCACAGGTGGGTAGGAGCCAGCAGGTGCATCCCAGGCTGAGGGTCCAGTGTCTATGGTGGGTGATGCAGGATGCTGATTGATCATGCCTGGGGTAGTGTCAGAGCCACCCTCAAACCACATCCAGACTCAGAATGAATGTGAAGTGAATCACCAAAGGAAAAGAGGGACCTCGGACTAGAAAGAGGGGAGTGGACAGGGGCCAGGGACACAAAGAGCAGACCTCCACTTTCCAGTCCGGCACCAAGGAAACCTTGCCCCAGGTTTTAGCTCTAGGGCCTTGCTGGTCTCCCTTCTCTGGCAGTCTCCTGTCTCCTGAATGCCTGGGCGTCTTACCATCCCGGCTACTCATGTGGCATTTAGCACACGTGTCCTTGGGTTGGCAGCGGACTTTCCGTGCGTGGGTCACAAACTTGTAATTGGGATGTGAACGTCAGACCTATTCTCTATCTGTAAACCCCATTGCAGGGCTCGGGGTATATTTTCCTTGGAGACTGGGTGGGGTCCCCAGGGGTCTGTACCCCATATGATGCAGGTCAAATAGGTCTGAAGCCCTTTTGCTTTGCTGCATCATGAAGACTTTGCATCTCATCCTTGACATGAATGACATTAGGAGTGGGAATAATTCTATTCTTTGTTGTGGAGGCTGTTCTGGGTATTATGGGATGTTAGCAGCATCCCTGGCCTCTACTCACTAGATGACACTAGTACCATCCCCAACACACACACACACACACACACTGGACAACCAAAATGTCTCCAGACATTGCCAGATATCTCTTGAGTTAAGTTCAGTAGCTCAGTCATTCAATCGCTCTTTGCAACTCTGTGGACTGCAGCACACCAGTCTTCCCTGTCCGTCACCAACTCCCAGAGTTTACCCAAACTCATGTCTGTTAAGTCAGTGATGCCCTCCAACCGTCTCATCCTCTGTCTCCCCTTCTCCTTCCTCCTTCAATCTTTCCCAGCATCAGGGTTTTTTCCAATGAGTCACCTCTTCGCTTCGGGTGGCCAAAATATTGGAGTTTCAGCTTCAGTACCAGTCCTCATGAATATTCAGGACTGATTTCCTTTAGGATTGACTGGTTGGATTTCCTTGCAGTCTAAGTGACTCTCAAGAGTCTTCTCCAACAGCACAGTTCAAAAGCATCAATTCTTAGGCACTCAGCTTTCTTTATAGTCCAAATCTCACATCCATACATGACTACTGGAAAAACCATGGCTTTGACTAGACAGACCTTTGTTGGCAAAGTAATGTCTCTGCTTTTTAATATGCTACTTTTAATATAGGTTGGTCATAGCTTTTCTTCCAAGGAGTAAGCGTCTTTTAATTTCATGGCTGCAGTCACCATCTGCAGTGCTTTTGGAGCCCCCCAAAATAAAGTCTGTCACTGTTTCCATTGTTTCCCCATCTATTTGCCATGAAGTGATGGGACCAGATGCCATGATCTTAGTTTTCTGAATGTTGAGTTTTAAGCCAACTTTTTACTATTTTCTTTCACTTTCATCAAGAGACTCTTTAGTTCTTCTTCATTTTCTCCCATAAGGGTGGTGTCATCTGCATATCTGAGGTTATTGATATTTCTCCTGGCAATCTTGATTCCAGCTTATGTTTCATCCAGCCTAGCATTTTGCATAATGTACTCTGCATATAAGTTAAATAAGCAGGGTGACAATATACAGCTTTAATGTACTCCTTTTCTGTTTTGGACCAGTCTGTTGTTCCATGTCCAGTTCTAACTGTTGCTTCCTGACCTGCATATAGATTTCTCAGGAGGCAGGTCAGGTGGCCTGGTATTCCCATCTCTTGAAGACTTTTCCAGTTTGTTGTGATCCACACAGTCAAAGGCTTTGATGTAGTTAATAAAACAAAAGTAGATGTTTTTCTGAAACTCTCTTGCTTTTTCGATGATCCAGCAGATGTTGGCAATTTGATCTCTGGTTCCTCTGCGTTTTCTAAATCCAGCTTGAACATCTGGGAGTTCACGGTTCACATACTGTTGAAGCCTGGCTTGGAGAATTTTGAGCATTACTTTGCTAGCATGTGAGATGAGTGCAATTGTGCGGTAGTTTGAACATTCTTTGGCATTGCCT
>NW_011494732.1:5013421-5030079 GCF_000754665.1 Bison bison bison | reverse complement strand
AGCTTGAACATCTGGGAGTTCACGGTTCACATACTGTTGAAGCCTGGCTTGGAGAATTTTGAGCATTACTTTGCTAGCATGTGAGATGAGTGCAATTGTGCGGTAGTTTGAACATTCTTTGGCATTGCCTTTCTTAGGGATTGGAATGAAAACTGACCTTTTCCAGTCCCGTGGCCACTGCTGAGTTTTCCAAATTTGCTGGCATATTGAATGCAGCACTTTCACAGCATCATCTTTTGTCTCTTGGGGATATCTCTTGGGGAGGGCAAAATTGTCCCCTTGAGAACTCCTGCTCTGATGTTGAGAACTCCAGCTCTGATGCTCACATTAACCCACCCAGGTAAGTAGCAGGCATTTGTTATTTCCATTTCATGGATGAGGAGACTGAGGTCCAAAGGGATTTTCACACACGGTGAGTGAGCCTTGGGTCTCAGAGCCGGGACCCAAGCCCTGCTCTTCAGACTCAGCAGCGACTGCTCTTTGGTGACAGTGTGTGTTCAGCTGCTCAGTCATGTCTGGCTCTTTGCGACCCCATGGACTGTGCTCCTGCCATTTCAGTGCCTCGAGAAGTAACCTGAGACTGAACAAAATGCTGGCCTTTGTTTTCTAGGCATCGTACCCGCGCTTTTCCCAGACGAGGAAAAGGAGTCTATCCTCAGTCAGATTGGGCCAGAGGCTTTGAAGCAAGGGACAGGCCCGGCCAAGGAGTCCGTGTGGCAGTACTTCGTGAACAAGAGTGCCAACAACCTGCACATCGTCCTGGGCATGTCGCCGGTGGGGGACACCCTGAGGACCCGCTGCAGAAATTTCCCAGGTGCCCGGGAGCAGAGCCTGCAAATCCTTTCTTCCCCTTCAGTAGGGCACATGCTTTGGGTGAGGGAGTGACATGCATCCTGAGGTTCCACGGTTCCACCAGCCAAGTGACCCATGACATGGTCGTTAGGTTGAAAGTTGAGTCCTGCCATGTAGGATGAGCCTGGAGCCACCACTCAACAATCGCCAACTAGCTCTTGTGTTGCAGATGGATGGCTGGTGCCCTTCTTTTTTTACTTTAAATTTTCAAAAAAGTTTTTATTATTGATTTATTTTGACTGTGCTGTGTCTTTGTGGCAGTGAATGGGTTTCTTTAGTTGTGGTGCAGGAGGGCTTGGTTGCCCCAAGGCATATGGGATCTTAGTTCCCCCACCGGGGATTGAACCCTCGTCCCCTGCATTGGCAGGTGGATTCTTAACCACTGAACCTTCAGGGAAGTCCTGGCTGATGTCTTTCTAACATGAGGAAAAGCTCATAGTCCCAGCCTCGAGGCCCATAATGTACACAATATAGCTCTCTGCTCCCTTCTATTTGGAAAATTCTGGCATCCTCATGGAAGTAGCAGAACCTATCCCTAGAATGTGGGTGGGGGGCAGTTTTGCTCCCCAGGGGACACTTGTCAATGCCTGGAGACATTTTTGGTTGTCACAATTTGGGTGGGGCGGGCTATGTATAATTGGTATCTAGCTGATAGAGACCAGGTGTTGCCAAACACCCCACAATGCACAGACAGTCCCATCACTGAGAATTATCCAGTCAAATGTCAATAGTGCTGAGGCTGAGAAACTGTTTTTGATCGTTGTTTTTGGACATGTCCATCTCATTCACCAATTTGTTGGGTCCCAAAGACTGTATCCATGTTCCCGTGGGTCTCAGAGTAGCAGAGGGATCATCTCTTTTATCTCTCTTTCTTTGCAAGGTCTGGTAAATAACACTGGTATTGACTGGTTCATGCCCTGGCCTCCTCAAGCTCTGCATGCAGTTGCAAAGTCATTTTTAGGTAAGTGGCAGCTAATACCAGGACCACGTTAGCAGTATGCATGCGTGCTCAGTCGCTCAGTCATATCCGACTCTTTCCGACCCCAGGGAATATAGCCCACCAGGCTCCTCTGTGGGATTCTCCAGGTAAAGATACTATATATTAACAGTATAACAATTTGTTATCCTTTTCGAGACTTTGAATTTTGGTCCAGTAGATTCCACGGTCACAAATGATTGTTAGTGTGTTTTGGTTCATATTGTGTTTTAGTCCAAAGAGACTTCAGGGGTTTTACAGAGATAATGCAGAATAAGAATTGATTAGATATCATAGAAAGTAAGGGTCAGCAAACCATGGTCTGCAGGCCAAATTCAGCCCCTTGCTTGTCTTAGTAAATGAAGTTTTATTGAAACACATAATAAACATAATGTCTATGGCTGCTTTTATGCTACAACCACAAAGTTGAGTAATTGACACAGAGACTGTATGGCCCACACAGCCTAAAAATTTACTATTTGGTTCTTAAAAAAATTTTTTTTTATTGTAGTATAGTTGCTTTACAGTGTGTATTAGTTTCTACTGTAGAACAAAGTGAATCAGCTATACATATACATACATCTTCTCTTTTTTGGATTTCCTTCCCATTTAGGTCACCACAGAGCACTGAGTAGAGTTCCCTGAGCTATACAGTTGGTTCTCATGGTTGTTTAGAGAAAATGTGTGCTGACCCCAAGGATGTCTGAAAAATCTTTTGGTAAACTGATTACCCATCAGTGTGGAATTTTCAACTCCCTAAGGCCTTGGTTATTAATGGTAATCTTCAGAATAAGAAAATGTTAGTCACTTAGCTGGTCTGACTCTTCGTGGCCCTGTGCGTTGTAGCCTGCCAGGCTCCTCTGTCCACGTCTCCAGGCAAGAATACTGGAGTGGGTTGCCATTCCCTTCTCCAGGGGATCTTTCCGACCCAGGGATCAAACCCACGTTTCCTGCATTGCAGGCAGATTCTTTACCATCTGAACCACCAGGGAAGCCCTTAAGCCAGTCAATTCATCCTTAGGGAAAAACTTTTATATGGACCTAAGTTGAACAGCTTTATGACACTGGGTGACCTTGTGAATAGCTTTAGCCTTATAAATACATATCCAATAAATAACTAGTCCCACTTTACAGACAGATTGCAGTTTTTTGGAGAAGGGGGCTAAAGGAATATGACTCTTTTCTGATGATATAACTCCAAGATCAGCAAACTTTTTCTGTAAATGCTGCTGCTACGAAGTCGCTCGGTTGTGTCCAACTCTGTGCGACCCCATAGACGGCAGCCCACCAGGCTCCTCTGCCCTGGGATTCCCTAGGCAAGAATACCTGGAGAATGACTAGATGATAAATATTTTCGGCATTGTGGGTCATATGGTCTCTGTTACAACTGCTCAGTTTCACCATTGCATCATGAAAGCGGCCATAGACAATATGTAAGTCAATGGGCATGGCTGTGTGCCAGTAAAACTTTATTTACAAAAATGGGCAGTGGGCCAGATTTGTCCTGGGGGCTGCAGTTGCCAGCTCTGATATAGATGTGCCTTAGCTTTCATTGGACTTCCCGTGTGGCTCAGACAGTTAAGAATCTGCCTGCAATGCAGGAGACTCAGGTTCGACCCTGGGTCAGGAAGATCCCCTGAAGGAGGGCATGGCAACCTACTCCAGTATTCTTGCCATGGATAGAGGAGCCTGGCGGGCTACAGTCCATGGGGTCTCATAAAGAGCGGACACAACTGAGTGACTGACGCTTTCACTGTCTTTTCACTTTGGCTTTCATAGGCTTTTTAGCCATGTCTGTGCATTAGTACTTAGCTGCTTTCAGTATTCAGTGGTTAAGCATCATAAATAATGGTGCATGGAATTTACTTAGAATTTTTCTCTTAGGATATATTCCTGGAATTGGGATGACTGTGCCCAATAAGTATAGACATTTGTGAGGCAAAGCTTTTCATGCATGCTGTAAAATTTGCCCATGGACTGTGGTTTGTTGACCCCTGGTATAATTCAAGATCAAATATGCAGAATCTGGATGAATGCCTACTTTTGGTCATACTTCCTTCCTTCACTTTTGAGGTGAAAATATTTTGCAATCTGTGAGATCATTCAAGTTGATGTGGTTTTGGTACTGGAAGTGATTATTAAGTTTTCAGCAGACATATAGGAAGGCCTGAGCTCAGATTCTCAGTCATGTCTGACTCTTTGTGACGCCCTAGGCTCCCCTGTCCATGGGACTCTCCTGGAAAGAATACTGGAGTGGGGTGCCATGCCCTCCTCCAGGGAATCTTTCCAACCCGGGGATCGAACCTGCATCTCGTACGTCTCTTGCATTGGCAGGCGGGCTCTTTACCACTGGCACCACCTGGGAGACCCCATAGGAAGATCTACCTTGTGCCAAATATGTGCTGGATGCAGGGAATATAGCAGGGCACTGGGTAAATTTCTTTCCTGGAATCTCAAGCACCTCTCCCAACACTGTGTTAGCCTTTAGCAAGACAGACCTTCCTACGCAGGGAAAGAAAATTGGCTTTCTGTGTTCTTAGAGAAATTGCCAGGGTATCAGTCATTTCAGTTCAGTCACTCAGTCGTGTCCAGCTCTTTGCAACCCCATGGACTGCAGCACGCCAGGCCTCCCTATCCATCATCAACTCCCGGAGTTTACCCAAACTCATGTCCATTGAGTCGGTGATGCCATCCAACCATCTCATTCTCTGTTGTCCCCTTCTCCTCCTGCCTTCAATCTTTTCCAGCATCAGGGTCTTTTCCAATGAGATAGTTTTTTGCATCAGGTGGCCAAAGTATTGGAGTTTCAGCTTTAGCATCAGTCCTTCTAATGAATATTCAGGACTGATCTCCTTTAGGATTGACTGGTTTGAAAAACCAGAAAAGCCATTGACAAGTGATAACTGCTTTTCTCTTTTTTGTTAAAGCATTTTTATACTGTATTTTATTGTGGTAAAAAAATATGCAAAATTTGCCATTTTAACTATTTTAAACCATTGTAAGTGTGCACTGTTATACTTTTTAATACAATGTTGTGCAATTCATATCACCGTCCATCTCCAGAACCTTTTTCATCTTTAAAACGGAAGCTCTGTCCCCATTAAACACTCAGTCCCTGTTCTCCCGCCCCCTGCCCCACCCTCCACCCCGGAGCCTCTAATTTACTTTCTGCCACTAATTTGACAGTTCTAGATGTCTCATGTGTCCTTTTATGGCTGGCTTCTTTTACTTTGCATGTTTTCCAGGTTTATCCATGTTGCTGCACGTATCAGAATTTCCTTCTTTAAGGCTGAGTAATACTCCATTTATGGACAGGCCGTATTTTGTGTATCCGCCCATCTGTTGGCAGACACTTCTGGCTGCTGTGACTAGTGCTGCTATGAACATTGACATACAAAAGTCTGCCTGTGTCTGTCTTTCACCTCGTTGGGAATGTGCTTAGGAGCGGAATTGTTGGGTCACATGGGAATTCCGTGTTTAACTCTCTGAGGAACTGCTTGTCTCCTTTCTTTACGAACCACCCTTTTCCATCCCTTCCTCTTCAGGAACTAATCAGATGATCCCGGCAGAAAATATAGAAGATCTGGTAGAACATGTCGTTTTGGTCCACGAATCCGTGGGTGAATTCAGCAAACAATTCCTACAGAAACTGAGGCGCTGCAACTATGTGACTCCGAAGAACTACCTGGATTTTATTAACACGTATTCAAAACTACTGGATGAGAAAACTCAGTATAATATAGGTAAGACTTGGGAGGGGGACGGAACGATTCGTAGAGATTGTTATTCCTTACAAGTAAGGATCCCACTGCTGATGTTTTCCTTAAGCAGATGTTTTCTTAGCAAGATCGACGATACTTGGGACTGAGGCAAAGCCGAAAAGCACATTTTGGATTTTGCACCTCAAAAGGATATGTGTGGGTGGGCAAAGCCCTGGCATGCATTTATTTTTGTTTTTCTGTGTTGGGCCATGCGCTCTAAGCTCTAAATTTGCATTCCATTAGAGATACCGTTTAATGAGAACAAGCATTTCTCTGTTGGAAAACTTTTAAAAAAATTCTCTGGTTCTGGCTGTTGGTCAAATGAAGCACTGTTTTCAGAAGCATATTCATTTTGGAAGTCAAAGTGTTAGTCGCTCAGTCACGTCTGACTGTTTTGCAACCCCAAGGACTGTGGTCCACCAGGCTCCTCTGTCCATGGCATTCTCCAGGCAAGAATACTGGAGTGGGTTGCCATTCAGAGATGCCACCCCCAAACCAAAATGGCAATGGAGGTGCTGAGAGATGCTTGACATCTCATGAAGATGATTTTATTTTATTTTTTATTTTTTTCCTGTGAGCCCAAGTTGGGTGAATCTCACTGCATTGCGTGTAGTTGGGTGGGTTGAGAACAGAGCCCCATCAAGGATGAATACCTGTGTTCCCTTTCCTCAGCTCAATGCAAGCGTCTGGAGGGAGGCCTGGACAAGCTGAAGGAGGCCACCATCCAGCTGGATGAGCTGAACCAGAAGCTGGCCGAGCAGAAGATCGTGCTGGCGGAGAAGTCGGCTGCCTGCGAGGCCCTACTGGAGGAGATCGCCACAAATACAGCCATAGGCAAGTGTGGGGCCAGCTCTGGGGATCTGGACTGCCCCCTTCCCACCAAAAAACCCCAGACAGGACAGGGCTCCATTGCATGACAGCCCTGGGAAGCTACTTGTAGGAACTGGCATGTTTTGACCTACCAGTTACTATTTTTTTTTGAAGATTTATTTTTTTTATTCTTATTTTTTGGCTGCACTGGGTCTTCACTATGGCACACAGGCTTTCTCCAGTTGTGGTTCGTGGGCCTAGCTGCCCTGCAATGTGTAGGATCTTAGTTCCCTGACCAGTGATCAAACCCACATCCCCTGCATTGGAAGGCAGACTCTGAACCGCTGGACCACCATGAAAGTCTCAAAGTGGGTGCTTTAAAACAGAGACATTTATTTATTCTCACTGCTTTGGAGGATAGAAGTCTGAAATGAAGGTCTTGGCAGGACCCTGCTCCCTCCAAAGGCTCCGGGGAGGACCCTTCCTGGCCTCTTCCAGCTTGTAGCAGTGGCCAGAAGTCCTGAGTGTTCTTTGGCTTCTGGACGCATTCCTCCAGCTTCTGCCTCCATCACATGACGTTCTCCCACTGCGTCTCCATGTCCTCATATGGCTTCTTATAAGGACACAGTTGTTGGATTTAGGATCTACCCTAACCCAGTATGACCTTGTGTTAACTAATTATATCTACAAAGACTCTCTTTCCAAATAAGGTGATATTCTGTGGTTCTGAGTGGCATGGATTTTGGTGGGGGCACTAATGAAGCTGGTACACCTACTCCATGCCAAGCTTTGTTCTAAATGTGGGGTCACAGCCCCTGGAAAGGTTACATTCTAGTGAGTGGAACCCGTTCATGAGCCAAGAATCAGATGAAATTTCAGATTGCGGTTAGTGTCACAAATAAACTAAGATAAAATAAAGCAAATAGAGTGATGAAACTGAGAGTGACCTGGGGGGAGGGTGACTTTTGGGCTGGGCTGAATGAACATATAGAGGAAAACAATAGAATGTGAAAGACTAGAGATTTCTTCAAGAAAATTAGAGATACCAAGGCAACATTTCATGCAAAGATGGGCTCAATAAAGGACAGAAATGGTATAGACATAACAGAAGCAGAAGATATTAAGAAGAGGTGGCAAGAATACACAGAAGAACTATACAAAAAAGAACTTCCTGACCCAGATAATCACGATGGTGTGATCACTCACGTGGAGCTAGACATCCTGGAATGGGAAGTCATGTGAGCCTTAGAAAGCATCACTACAAACAAAGCTAGTGGAGGTGATGGAATTCCAGTTGAGCTATTTCAAATCCTAGAAGATGATGCTGTGAAAGTGCTGCACTCAATATGCCAGCAAATTTGGAAAACTCAGCAGTGGCCACAGGACTGGAAAAGGTCAGTTTTCATTCCAATCCCAAAGAAAGGCAATGCCAAAGAATGCTCAAACTACCGCACAGTTGCATTCATCTCACACGCTAGTAAAGTAATGCTCAAAATTCTCCAACCCAGGCTTCAACAATATGTGAACTGTGAACTTCCAGATGTTCAAGCTGATTTTAGAGAAGGCAGAGGAACCAGAGATCGAATTGCCAACATCTGCTGGATCATTGAAAGAGCAAGAGAATTCCAGAAAAACATCTATTTCTTCTTTATTGACTATGCCAAAGCCTTTGACTGTGTGGATCACAATAAACTGGAAAATTCTGAAAGAGATGGGAATACCAGACCACCTGACCTGCCTCTTGAGAAATTTGTATGCAGGTCAGGAAGCCACAGTTAGAACTGGACATGGAACAACAGACTGGTTCCAAAGAGGAAAAGGAGTCCGTCAAGGCTGTATGTTGTCACCCTGCTTATTTAACTTGTATGCAGAGTACATCATGAGAAACGCTGGGCTGGAAGAAATACAAGCTGGAATCAAGATTGCCGGGAGAAATATCAATAACCTCAGATATGCAGATGACACCAACCTTATGGCAGAAAGTGAAGAAGAAAGAACTAAAGAGCCTCTTGATGAAAGTGAAAGAGAAGAGTGAAAAGTTTGGCTTAAAACTCAACATTCAGAAAACTAAGATCATGGCATCTGGTCCCATCACTTCATGGCAAATAGATGGGGAAACAGTGAAAACAGTGGCAGGCTTTATTTCTTTGGGTTCCAAAATCACTGCAGATGGTGACTGCAGCCACGAAATGAAAAGACACTTACTCCTTGGAAGGAAAGTTATGACCAACCTAGACAGCAGAGACATTACTTTGCCAACAAAGGTCCAACTAGTCAAGGCTATGGTTTTTCCAGTGGTCACGTATGGATGTGAGAGTTGGACTGTAAAGAAAGCTGAGTGCCGAACAATTGATGCTTTTGAACTGTGGTGTTGACGAAGACTCTTGAGAGTCCCTTGGACTGCAAGGAGATCCAACCAGTCCAACCTAAAGGAGGCCAGCCCTGGGTGTTCATTGGAAGGACTGATGTTGAAGCTGAAACTCTGATACTTTGGCCACCTGATATGAAGAGCTGACTCATTTGAAAAGATCCTGATGCTGGGCAAGATTGAAGGCGGGAGGAGAAGGGAATGACACAGGATGAGATGGTTGGATGGCATCACCGACTCAATGGACATGAGTTTGGGTAAACTCTGGGGGTTGGTGATGGACAGGGAGGCCTGGCATGCTGCAGTCCACGGGGTCACAAAGAGTTGGACATAACTAAGCGACTGAACTGACTGACTGAATGAACGTAGGAAAAGCTGATGAAGAGGCAGAGAGATCTCAGTAAGCCAGAAGAACTTCGAGGGCAGCCCTGGTGTCCTCAGCGAACAGCGGCCAAGCAGGGTTGGGGTTGTCTCATGGGATGGAGTGGGCGGGAGGTATAGGCGGGCTAGTCAGGGAGGGTCAAGGTTGCAGCAGCTGTCCTGGTGTTAGGGACCCCAGGGACCATGAGGACATGGTCCCACTGGGAACACCCAAGGCTGCCATATTGGCCAAAGCTCATTTGACCCCCTCCTCCCAGTGCCCATTTTTTTTAAAAATTATTTTTTGAATTTATTTTTGGTTGCACTAGATCTTTGTTGCTGCAGGCGAGCTTTCTCTAGCTGCAGCAGGTGTGAGCTACTCTTAGTCGCGGTGTGCAGACTTCTCATGGTGGTGGCTTCTCTTGTGGAGCACAAGCTCTGGGCACGAGGGCTTCAGAAGTTGGGTACACGGGTTTAGTTGCTCTGTGGAAGCACAGGGATCTTCGTTCTGGACCAGGGACCGAACCTGTGTCCCCTGCATTAGCAGGCCAATTCCTACGCACTGGGGAGGTCCCAGTGCCCACCTTTGAGGGCTGTGTCGCCTTGGCTCAGGAGTGGTGGTCCATCCTCCCCGCCTTCGATGGCTTCATTCCCCTCCCTCTCCCCCAACAGCGGAGGAAAAGAAGAAGCTGGCAGAGGAAAAAGCCATGGAGATAGAGGAGCAGAACAAGATTATCGCGGTGGAGAAGACAGAGGCTGAGACTGCCCTGGCTGAGGTCATGCCCATCCTGGAGGCTGCCAAGCTGGAGCTGCAGAAGCTGGACAAGTCGGATGTGACCGAGATCAGGTGACGGCTGGCCATCCCCAAGTGTGCTTGGCCACCAGCGTCACCCCTGACAGCAATTATGACATAATCATGGCGGTTCGGCATTTCTGTGCCGCCCACTTTCCATGGTGGGGACTGTCATTGTCTTCATTTCCAGATGAGGGTCCTCAAGCCCAGAGAGGTGAGCTGACTTGCCCCAGTCAGTAGGTAGCCCAGCCCACTGGCCTTGAACCCTGGCCACTCATAGAAGTAGATTGGGTTCCAGAAGGGGCTGGTGGGAGAGGTGGAGCCTTGTAAATCAGTCCTCTTTAGGAGAACATGATTGGGTGTCTGTCCTGAGAGAGGCAGGGCCCTGGATGCGGGCCAGGTATGCCAAAGGCTGAGAGCAGATGGGAGATACCCTCATCCATTTCTAGACACATGATGGACTTTTAGAGGTGGGGAGGGTGGTTTTTTTTTTGGCTGCACTTGTGTGGCTTGTAGGATCTTAGCTTCCCGATCAGGGATTGAACCTAGGCCCGGGCAGTGAGAGCGCCAAACGTTAACCACTGGACTGCCAGGGAATTCCCAGGAGAGTAAGTCTGTATTGTGGCCCCCAGCCATTCTGCAAAGCAGTGTGTCAAATGACTCCAACCCCTGCAGCCAGAGGGCTCATTTGCTGTCCAGAAGGAGGGCCTGGTATGGCGTTTTCTTCCTTCCCACCATGGGGCACTGTCCTTAGGGTACCGTTAGTGGATCTCAGTGGTAAGTTTGGCAGTGCCAGTGAAGCCAGGAAGAAACAGCGTCCTGCCTGCCCCACCCCATTCCCTGTCTTTGTGCTGCGTGGTCCCGCTCATGTGTCCCTGTGTTAGGAGCCTCGGCTCTCTCCTCTCCTTGCTCACATCATGTCCTCATTTTCAGAAGAGGCGTTGTCCTTCTGGCTGCACGATCGGTGAGCGAGACTCCTGTTTCTAGGCTGGAAGCTGACCTGTGTTTCGTGTGCCTGGTGGGATGCTGCTGCTTCTTTGAGCTCCTCATTTCCTAAGGGCCACGTGGCGGCCCTTGTCCAAGGCTGTGCTCTGGTTGTTGGCTCTTGCCTGGAAAATCCCATGAACAGAGAGAGGAGCCTGGCAGGCTACAGTCCATGTGAAACACGTGGATTCAAACAGAACATTCAGCTCATTCCAGAGCAGGAAGCCCAAGTGACTCCTGGGCAGAGGGGTGGGGTCATCTGGAGATGCTCCTGCTGTTAGCAAGAGATCCTGATTTCAGAGGTTTGCAGTGTGATTGCAACAAAGGTATATGGATGGATGTTTTATAATTCTGTTTATTTAGTTTTGGCTATGCTGGGTCTTTGTTGCTGCACATGGGCTTTCTCTATTTGTGGCAAGTGGGGGCCACTCTCTAGCTGTGGTGTGCAGGCTTCTTATTGCCATGGCTTCTCTTGTTGCAAAGCACGGACTGTAGGACAAGCAGGCTTCAGTAGTTGCGACACATGGGCTCAGCAGTTGAAGCTCCTGGTCTCTAGAGCACAGGCTCAATAGTTGTGGTGCATGGGCTTAGTTCCTCAGTGACATGTGGGATCTTCCTGGACCAGGGATTGGACCCACAACTCCTGTATCAGCAGATGGATTCTTTAACCACTGAGCCACCTAGGAAGCTCCAGGATGGCTGCTTTAAAACTGCAATAGCATGTGTTGGAAGTTTAGACTGAGTTGTGAGAGAGACTAAGAATATGTGCATTTTCAAGGGAAACATCCAACCACTGGTTATATGGACTTGAGGCTCTGCTCTGCCTGGTGGCTCAGATGGTAAAGAATCTGCCTCCCAATGCAGGAGACAGGTTTGATGCCTGAGTTAGGGAGATCCCCTGGAGAAGAAAATGGCGACCCACTCCAGTATTCTTGCCTGGGAAATCCCGTGGACAGAGGAGCCTGGGGGACTATAGTCCATGGGGTCACAAAGAGTTGGATACAACTCAGCAACTAAACATCAACAACAACAACAACTCAGGTCAGCAGCATAAAAACATTCTGAGAACAGAGTCGGGAAGGATCTTTGAGGGGGATTTATCTGGGAGGAGAAGGCTGTGAATCCTCTCAACAATCCAAGGGGCTGGTGGGAAGGAGTTTCCATGGGACCACATGGAGAGCTTGATATGTGTCCCCTGTGGTTAGACAGGGTGCCTGTATCACCCTGAGATAGTAAAAGCAGCCTATGGCCTAAAAGGAGTAATGTAGTTATTGGAACAGGTGATATGTTCACGCATGGCTTTGCTTCTTCCCAGCTGTGTGACCTTTGGCAAGTCACCTAGCCTCTCTGTGCTGGAGTTTCCTTATTTGTAAAATGCAGATGATAATCACTGTCCCCACAGCCTCAGGGTGGTTGAAAGGGAAAGTCGCTCAGTCGTGTCCAACTCTGCAACTTCCAGGCCAGAATTCTGGAGTGGGTAGCCTTTCCCTCAGAGAAGGCACTGGCACTCCACTCCAGTACTCTTGCCTGGAAAATCCCATGGATGGAGGAGCCTGGTGGGCTGCAGTCCATGGGGTCGCAAACAGTCGGACACGACTGAGCGACTTCACTTTCACTTCTCACTTTCATGCATTGGAGAACGAAATGGCAACCCACTCTAGTGTTCTTGCCTGGAGAATCCCAGGGACGGGGGAGCCTGGTGGGCTACCGTCTATGGGGTCGCACAGAGTCAGATATGACTGAAGCGACTTAGCAGCAGCAGCAGCAGCCTTTCCCTTCTCCAGGAGATCTTCCCAAACCAGGGGTCGAACCCAGGTCTCCCACATTGTGGGCAGATTCTTTATCAGATGAGCCACAAGGGAAGCCCAAGAATACTGAAGTGTGTAGCCTACCCCTTCTCCAGGGGATCTGCCTGACCTAGGAATCGAACTGGGGTCTTCTGCATTGCAGGCGGATTCTTTACCAACTAAGCTATCAGGAAAGCCCTGAAGTTCAGGGTGGGTATGAGGGTCCAAGGAGCTATTATGTAAGGCTCTCTCAGAACTGGGTTGAGCATGGGGTCAGTGCCACGTATACATCAGCTAGGTCCTGGTTCCAACATCAAAATGACATGCCATGAAAAGCCCCCTCTGACCTGCTCCTCATCAGCCTAGTTCCCCTCCCCCTACAGGACAGAGAACCATGGTATGATTATGTATATCTCATATACATTTCCTATATATCCATCCAGAGACGTGTTTGTTTTTTTTTCTTGGCCACATCCCACGACATGCAGGATCTTAGTTCCCTGACCAGGGATTGGACCTATGCCCCTTGCAGTGGAAGCTTGGAACCCTAGCCAACAGGACCGCTAGGGAAGTCCCATCCAGAGAGTTTTTGCACATGCTCAAGGCAACCAGATGTGCCAGTGTCTCTTCAGTCCCTGATGTTGGGCTCTAAGGGTTGTAGAACAAGGGATACCATATTCTCTTTTCTTTCCTTTTAAAATATAATTGGTAATACACATCATTTTCTGCATCTTGGCTTTTTCCATTAACAAGACACTTTGAAGATATTTTGCATGTTGATGTATGAGAACCTTCTCATTACTTAACAGCAACCCATCACATACCCTTGGATGGCTGTTGCTGCTGCTGCTGCTAAGTTGCTTCAGTTGTGTCTGACTCTGTGTGACCCCATAAACGGCAGCCCACCAGGCTCCCCCGTCCCTGGGATTCTCCAGGCAAGAACACTGGAGTGGGTTGCCATTTCCTTCTCCAGTGCAGGAAAGTGAGAAGTGAAAGTGAAGTCACTCAGTCGTGTCCGACTGTTTGCGACCCCATGGACTGCAGCCCACCGGGCTCCTCCATCCATGGGATTTTCCAGGCAAGAGTACTGGAGTGGGGTGCCATTGCCTTCTCCGTGGATGGCTGTACTATCGTTCATTTAATCAGCCCCAATTTATGCATTTTTACCTTATTTCCAGTTTATTTTGCCTTTCCAAACAATGAGGCAAAGAATAATGCTTACTTCACTATGCCCAAGTCCACTGGAAGAATACATTTTCAGAGGTGGAATTGTTGGGTGCAAAGTTGTGTGTGTTTTTGTCTATGAGTGCATGCTCAGTCGCTCAGTCATATCCGACTCTTTGCAACCCCATGAACTGTAGCCCTCCAGGCTCATGTGTCCATGGGATTATCCCAGACAAGAATACTGGAGTGGGTTGCCATTCCCTCCTCCGGGTTTATGTCTATGCTGCTGCTGCTGCTAAGTCACTTCAGTCTTGTCCAACTGTGTGCGACCCCATGTTGTTGCTTAATGCGCTCCACAGTTGTGGAACCGATTTGTACTCCCTCTGGCAGTACATGTGAGTGCCTGCTTTTTCATGGCCTCACCAACAGAGGGCACTACTAAGCATTTGGATTTTTGGTTATTTATAGATGAGCAATGATTCTTGTCTAGTTCTAATGTGCATCTCCCTTATGATGAGAGAAGTTGCCTTTTTTTTAATAGGTGAAAAATGTGTGTAAGAGTCTGTGTAGTTCGTTTTCTGTGAACGCTTTATGTGCTTTGCCCGTTGTTGAATTGTTTTTGTTGCTGTTTTTTTTTTTTTTTTTTGCTTCCCTTAGCCTTTCCAGGGGCTTTTTATATTAATAGTGAGATTAGCTTTTTATGTGTGGTGTGAGTTGCGAATAATTTTCCCAGTTTGTCATCAGCCAGTTGACTTTAAAAACAAAATTGTGTTTGATGTGGATCATTTTTAAAGTCTTTATTGAGTTCGTTACAATATTGCTCCTGTTTTCTGTTTTGGTTTCTTGGCCAAGAGGCGTGTAGGCTCTAAGCTCCCTGACTAGGGGTCACATCCCCATCTCCTGCATTGGAAGGCGAAGTCTTAACCAATGGACCACCAGGCGCGTCTCAGCCATTCGACTTTGTTTAGGTGGTTTGTGTGTGTGTGTGTGTTTGCTGTGTGTAAATTTTTATTTTTATGAGGTAGATTTTGGCGATATTTTATTTTGTGGCTTTTTGCTATGACCTCATATTTAAAAGGCCTTGCGACTGGAAGATTGTAAAGTAATCTCCCAGTGGTTTCATGCTATACTTTCATAGTTTAATTGTTGACCTTTAAATCTTTGATCTCTTTGGGATTTTTTCCTGGGATTTAATAGGTTTGGATCCAGATGACTACAATCTGGCTTTGTTTAGGCCATTTAGATGTTAAGGGTGATGAGCCAGCACTTAGGTCTTGACGATTCCCTAATCCTTTAATTCTTTAAATAGCACTTCCTCTCTATAATGCTCAATCCCCTTTGCAGAAATCATTAAATGTTAAGGCAGGGAGATTAGGAGTAATGAAGATTAGTAGTGGATGTTTCTCCGGAGTATAAAAGGTTCCCTTTGTTACTGGCCTGCGACTTTGCTTTTCTTCCTTTTCTTCATTCAGTACCATCAGGTGCCTACTGCCTGCCCACCCTGTGCTGGCATGGGGGCTGAGAGACAGTGAGCCAGCCTGGGAGTCTTTACCACATGGAACCCACAGTCTGGGGAGGCACGAGTATGCACAGGCGAATCGCATGAGCAATAAAATTACCCAGGAAGAGGTCAGGGAGGCAGGGTGTGGGTTGCTATGACTGGATAATGGGGGGCCCGATCTAGTCTGGGGGGTGAGTAGTCAGGGAAGGTGAACCCCAGGAAGTGATATTTAAATGGGACATGGGATGGAGGCTAGAGGGGGCTGAAAGGAGTGTGGCTTGAGGGAAAAGCAAAGACAGTGTCTGGGGTAGAGTGAAGGGAGGTGGAAAATAAAGCTTGTAATTGGTGTTCTCCTCCAGGGAAGGCAGCATGCCTTCACCTCCATCTGTCTATCTGTCTGTCTCCCCCTGAGTTTCTTTCTTTCTTCTTTTTTAAAAAGATTTATTTATTTACTGGCTGTGCTGGGTCTTCCTTGGTGCACTTGGGCTTTCCCTAGTTGCGGTGAGCAGGGGCTATTCTTCGTGTCATGTGTGGGCTTCTCACTGCAGTGGCTTCTCTTGTGGAGCGCGGGCTCCAGGGCACGTGGGCTCAGTAGTTGCGGCTCCGGGGCTCAGTTGCTCTGAGGCATGGGGGATCTTCCCAGACCAGGGATCAAACTGGTGTCCCTTGCAATACAAGGCGGATTCTTAACCACTGGACCATCAGGGAAGCCCACCCTAAGTTTCTGTTGTGGTAGAAGTAAAGAGTCAGATTAATCAGACACACTTTCATTTCTCAGACTTGTGATCTTACTTTTTCCCCTATTTTTATACCATTTTATCTAACTCATAAAACAGTGTTTGGTAATCTTACTATTGCAAACTCCTTGGTTATCTGGCACCACAACACCATGTTCTAGATAAACGAGGTTCCTGGAACCGGTTCATAAACTGACCCCAGAGAGCTTCCCTTTCATAGACTCAAAGGCTTTGGGGGCTCCAAGTTTCCGGTTCTGCTTTCCCATTTTACAGATGAGAAAGCTGAGAACCTGGGACCAGTCCAAATGGCTCAGGACGCTGCCCTGAGGCGCTTTCCCACTTGTGTCTGAAAACGTCTCACTGACCCCCTCCTCCTTGGATTATTCAGAGAGCAGTGGCCCGGCCTGGTCTTCATCAGCCCCGAAGGGAACCTTTTAAAAACAGTTGACAGCATCCCCCGCTGTCGTAAGCGCCTAACGCCGCATAATTGAGCCTTTCCCTGGTGACTCAGGTCCATTACTTTAATGGTCGGGTTTTGTGCTGGAGCACTGCCCTGGCTTGTCCC
>NW_011494732.1:5012911-5013321 GCF_000754665.1 Bison bison bison | reverse complement strand
GTGATGTGTAGAGACACGGCCGGGCAGCAGGCAGCAGAGCGGGGCCCCCTGGGTACCAGCAATGTGCCACTCGTTCCTTCTTGGGTCTTCACACTGCCGATGCTGCCTTGCATCCTCCCGATCCTTTTAGATTTCCCATTCGCTGGAGGGCCGAGGGTGCTGGACCTGTAAGTGTCAGAGCAGCTGAGTGATGGTCTAGCTTTGTCAAAGCCCGATAACAATTTCCACAGCCTGAAGGAGCCCAGGCTGCGGGGACCTCAGACCCCACGGGCTGTGTAGACACAGGCAGGCCATCCAACCACTGGAGCCCCATTTCTTCATCTGGTAAACGGAAAATAGGTTGATGATGATCATGACAATAATGACTCTACCACTTAGAGTCTGAGGAGTCACCCCAGGGTGTAATTAAA
>NW_011494732.1:5007397-5012513 GCF_000754665.1 Bison bison bison | reverse complement strand
ATTAAAAACACAGATTCTCAGGCTCCACCCTGCCCTGCCGATTCAGGGGCAGCCTGGGTTTGCATTGAATGATGCCCTGCTGTGTTCCTGGTGCCCAGTCTGAATCTAGGACCCTGAACTGGCACCTGATGGAGGAGACTGAGTCCTGCCCTTGGGAAAGCTCATCCCCAGGAGCCCAGGTGGGTGTTGGGATGTGATCCCCTTTTCCTCCATGCAGTATTACCTCCAAGAGACGGTTCTGCGTTGAGCCATTTTTTTCTGGAACCTTCCTTAGGGCCAGATCCTGGCCACATCCCGCGTCCGATCTCATACGTGTCTGTTTCTCCTCCAGGTCCTTTGCTAAGCCCCCAAAGCAGGTACAGACGGTCTGCGAATGCATCCTCATCATGAAAGGCTACAAAGAACTCAACTGGAAAACCGCCAAGGGCATGATGTCCGACCCCAACTTCCTCAGGTCTCTGATGGAAATCGACTTTGATTCCATTACCCAGAGCCAAGTTAAGAACATCAGAGGTGAGCACAGATGGATGGAGGAGACAGCTAGGCTGGTTCTCAATCTGGTGGTTCAGTCTTTGGGGCAGGGAGGGAGGTGAGGAGGGGGCTTGTCGCAGGCACACCCTCCCGTGGTGGCCAAATGGTGTTGCTGTGGCTGTGCCGATGGAAGAATGGGAATGATTGTCCCTAGAGGAAGATGGCGGCATAGTTGCATGAAGCAGAGGGTGGTGGCTGGATGGGCAGTGACAGCAGATGCCCCATGAATGTGTAATTCAGCAACAGCTCTAGTTCTCCCTAGCAGGAAACACAGCTGTCTTCCGGAGTCCACTCTACCTTGTCTTCTGTGCTTCTTATCTGATGGGCACAGTGGTGCCAAGAATCGGTCTAATGGGCAAAGGACTGGAATAGACATTTCTCCAAAAGAGATAGACAGATGGCCAAAAAGCATATGAAACTACGCTTAATGCTGGTCACTAGGAAAATGCACATCAAACCACGATGAGGTAGCATTCAGAGCCACTCAGATGGTGTAATTTAAACAAAACCACACAAAACAGCAAGTGTTAGGGAGGAGGTGGAGAGCTTGCAACCCTTTTACATTGTTAGCAGAAATGTAAAATCTTGTGGAAAACAGTTGGGCAGTTCCTCAGAGGGTTAATCATAGAATTACCATGTGTCCCAACCATTTCACTCCTATGTATATACCCAAAAGAATAGAAAATACATATTCAAACAAAAGCTTATGTGCAATGTCCCTGACAGCATTACTGACAATAGGCGAAAGGTGGAGACAACCCTCGTGTCTATCAGCAGATGAATGGATAACAAGAACAAGGATATCCACACAGTGGAATATTATTTGGTCATAAAAAAGAGTAAGCTTCATTTATGTTTTAGCTGCCATATGCTACAACACAGATGAACCTCAAACATGTGATGCCAAGTGAAAGAAGTCAGGCACAAAAGGTCACATGTTGTAACTCCATTTATATGAAATATCCATAGGTGAATCCATAGAGACAGAAAGCAGATCAATGCTTGCCAGTGTCTGGGGAGGGGAAGTGGGTTGTGATTGCTGAATAGCTGTGAAGTTTCCCTTTGAGATGATGAGAATGTCTTGCAACTATGTGGAGATGAGGCCTGCAGAATCTTGTGACTCTACTAAATGCCACTGACGTGTATACACTTTAACATGGTTCATTTTATGTTATGTGAATTTCAGCTCAATTAGGCAAAATGGATATTCAGGGGAGAAAAAAAAAGAACTGGTCTAACTTTGACTACTCTGCTTGTGCCTCTTGCCTGTATGATGTCTTCTGCAGGTCCCTGAGGGGTGGGCGAGGAGGACGAGCCAGCACCACCCACCCCATTCCCTTCTTTTCAGTTACAGAAGCCACACAGTTCCTGCTAAGCCTGACTCCAGATCCACCCCCAGAGCTTAGCCAGTGGGAATGATGTTAGTCTTCGTTCAGGCATATACAAGCTCATTGTGTCACTGTTTATCATGATGGCTTATTCAGAACTTTATCATCAGTACATTTTTTTCAGCCACTTAAAAACAAAGCTAATTAAAACCGGAAGTATAACAACTACGGAAACCCAAGGGGCTCTCTTTACCCGATTCTTGGATGGGTTTTCATTTAGGTGAATTTGCTTCCAGAGTTAGGGGGCAGGTGGAGGTGATGGTCCCCCCATGATGACAGTTAAATGAACCCCAGTTAACTGCCAGCTCTGAGCCACCTTGGTGCCCAGCTGGGAATCCTCACTGATGCCTTGGGTCTCCAGGGCCTTCCGGGTGTCACACAGAAGTGCGTGTGTCATAGGATGTCCTGGGTGGCAGTAACCTGTGCCCCTTACTCACATCTTAAACAGCCACTCACAAAGAACTCATTTAAGGTTGGATCCCCCTGTTATCTGTGGGAGAGCTCTCCAGTCCCTCTCACAGAATTACCTGGAGTAAGGAACTAGTTACACTTGCTTTGTTCATAGGTAGCTTATTTCTCATTTTATTTTCCTGAGACAAAGCTCACTGCTCAGTGAGATCATTGCGTCTTTGACCTTTAGGCCTCTTGAAGACCCTCAATACCACGACAGAGGAAATGGAAGCCGTGAGCAAGGCAGGCTTGGGGATGCTGAAGTTTGTTGAAGCTGTGATGGGCTACTGTGATGTTTTTAAAGAAATCAAACCCAAAAGAGACAAGGTACTGCCCATCTGTAAGCCCTGCTCACTTCTGCTAAGAGATCATTTCGCAGTCAGAATGAATGTGTCCACAGCTTTACTGGAAAAATTCTGGCAAGGTTCTCATTTTAAACCACATAAACATTTTTCCCGAAGTACATACAGCTCTCATTTAGATGTCATGTGAACTGACAGAGCCAAAGGCTGAAAGATTTTTTTTAACTTTTAACTTTATATTGGAGTGTAGCTGATTAACAATGTGTGATAGTTTCAGGTGGACAGCGAAGGGATTCAGCCATACGTATACATGTATCCGTTCTCCCCCAGACTCCTCTCCCATATAACACTGTGAAAGGTTTTTGAATAAAAGAGGGTGAAAATCATTCTCGAGGGAGGGCTAAGGCAGGGTTTCTCATCCTTGGCACTATTGCCATTTTGGATTGAATCTTTTCTTGTTTTGTGGAGCTGTCCTGGGCATTGTAGGATGTTGAACAGCATCCCTGGCCCCTACCCACTAGATGCCCCCAAGTTTCAACAACCAGAAGTGTCTCCAGACATTGCCATGTGTCCCTTGGGGGAGGCAAAATAAGTCCCTGTTGAGAACCACTGGGTCAAAGTAACATACAGAAGACACAACACAAAGAGAATTGGATAAGGTTGATTCCATCATTTTGAGATGTGTTTGTATTTATTTATTTTTGGCTGTGTAGGATCTTAGTTGTGGCATGCAGGTTTTTATCAGATTGTGGCTCAGTAAAGGCAGCACTCCAGCTTAGTTGCCCCAAGGCATGTGGGATCTTAGTTACCCTACCAGGGATCGAACCCATGTCCCCTGCATTGGAAGGTGGATTCTTAACCACAGAACCACCAGGGAATGCCTGAGACATATTTTGACATTGCGTTTTAACTCAGGATTTTGTCACTCAGAAAACTTAGAAGCCGTAATAGAACTGGTAGTATCTTCCATGCAGGGCTTCACTGGTGGCTCAGTGGTAAAGAATTCGCCTGCAATGCAGGAGACGCCGGAGATGAAGCTTTGATCCCTGAGTCAGGAAGATGCCCTGGAGGAGGAAATGGCAACCCACTCCAGTATTCTTGATGGGAAAAATCCCACAGACAGAGGAGCCTGGTGGGCTACAGTCCACTGGGGTCACAAAAGAGTTGGATATGATTGATGTTACTGAACACACACACACACAAACACACACACAATCTTCAATGACTTTTTTTTGAGTTTTGGACTTAGATTCACAGGGTCCTCTTACTGGGACCTTAATTCACATGAAAATTAAGTTGTCTGCTAACTCAGTGCAGGACATCTTTTTTCTAATGCGATGTGAGATTTTGCATTAAACCATTGAAAAGGTTCCTAAGAGGAGAAGCCACGTGCCTTGCTATGGGTGGCCCCAGAGGATAGGGACAATGATAGAAATGCAGGTGGAGGAATTCCCTGGCAGTTTAGTGGTTAAGACTCAGTGCTTTCACTGCTGTGGGCCTGGGTTCAGTTCCTGGTCAGGGAACTAAGAACCCACAAGCTGCATGGAGTGGCAAAAAAAAAAATGCAGGTGGACATAAGCCAGGTGTGAGACTGTCTTATCCGCACCTCACAACTGTCCTTTTGCCTACTGTTTTGGAAATTGTCTTCACTTAGGTGGCCAGGCTGGAGCGGAATTTTTACCTTACCAAACGTGAGCTGGAGAAGATCCAGAATGAGCTGGCAGCGATCCAGAGGGAACTGGAAGCTCTGGGGGCCAAATATGAGGCGGCCATACTGGAGAAGCAGAAGCTGCAAGAGGAAGCCGAGATCATGGAGAGACGGCTGATTGCGGCCGACAAGCTCATCTCGGGGTTGGGCTCAGAGAATGTCAGGTCAGCCTGAGTAATGGGCCCTCCTGCTAAGTGGCTCTAAGCCACACTTTGAGGGGATTTTAAAAAATTAATATTTATTTGTTTGTTTCTTGGTTGCACTGGGTCTTGGTTGTGGTACGTGGGATCCAATTCCCTCACCAGGGATCGACCCAAGGCCCCCTGCATTGCGAGCATGGAGTCTTAACCACTGGACCAGGGAAAGTCTGAAAACCTGTGGTTTGTGAGTGAACATCAGCAACAGAATTTCTCACCATATGGAATCTTTATTCTACACTGCATTTTGAGCTGAAAACCATGTGAAAAAGTTCTGATTTTACTATTATCATGTCTAAGATGGATAATGCCTGTTTTATAGATTCTTTTTCTTTAATTAAGTTTTTTGATGTTTAAAGTCTTGATTGAATTTGTTACAATATTGCTTCTATTTTATGTTTTGGTATTTTGGCCATGAGGCATGTGGGATCCTCCTTCCCTGACCAGAGATTGAACCCCCTTGAAAGTCAAAGTTTTAACCACTGCACCACCAGGGAAGTCTCCTCTCTCTCTCTCTCTATATATATATATATCTTATTA
>NW_011494732.1:4978839-5007297 GCF_000754665.1 Bison bison bison | reverse complement strand
AGAAGGCAATGGCACCCCACTCCAGTATTCTTGCCTGGAAAATCCCATGGACGGAGGAGCCTGGTAGGCTGCAGTCCATGGGGTCGCTAAGAGTCAGACACGACTGAGCAACTTCACTTTCACTTTTCACTTTCATGCATTGGAGAAGGAAATGGCAACCCACTCCATTGTTCCTGCCTGGAGAATCCCAGGGACGGGGGAGCCTGGTGGGCTGCCGTCTATGGGGTCGCACAGAGTCGGACACAACTGAAGTGACTTAGCAGCAGTGTTACTGAATGACTGTTAAGGAGAGGGAGTGCAGCGGTGGAGACAGGGAGAAACTAGTGCCCTGGAGCCTGGGAATGTTTGTTTCTTTTTTTTAATTTTAATTGGAGGCTAATTATTTTACAATATTGTAGTGGGTTTTGCCATACATTGACATGAATCAGCCATGGGTGTACATGTGTTCCCCATCCTGAACCCCCCTCCTACCTCCCTCCCCATCCCATCCTTCAGGGTCATCCCAGTGCACCAGCCCTGAGCATCTTGCTTCATGCATCGAACCTGGACTGGCGATCTGTTTCACATATGATAATATACATGTTTCAATGCTATTCTCTCAAATCATCCCACCCTCGCCTTCTCCCACATAGTCCGAAAGACTGTTCTATACATCTGTGTCTCTTTTGCTGTCTCGCATTTAGGGTCATCGTTACCATCTTTCTAAATTCCATATATATGCGTTAGAATACTGTATTGGTGTTTTTCTTTCTGACTTACTTCACTCTGTATAATAGGCTCCAGTTTCATCCACCTCATTAGAACTGATTCAAATGTATTCTTTTTAATGGCTGAGTAATACTCCATTGTGTATATGTACCACGGCTTTCTTATCCATTTCTCTGCCAATGGACATCCAGGTTGCTTCCATGTCCTGGCTATTATAAACAGTGCTGCAATGAACATTGGGGTACATGTGTCTCTTTCAATTCTGGTTTCCTCGGTGTGTATGCCCAGTAGTGGGATTGCTGGGTTATATGGCAGTTCAATTTCCAGTTTTTTAAGGAATCTCCACACTGAACAGAATGTTTGTTTCTCGATGACCTTTAACCCCAAGTCCCTTCTGGACCCGTCTGGAGGAGGACCTTCTCTGTTGCTGGTGCCCCTTGTGGCTGGTTCACTCCTGACCTTCACTTTTAAGCAGGTGGAGCTGTTTGATGCTTACGGGCAAGGGGATCACTGGGCCACAGATGGTCCACTGGATGTGATGCAGTTTCTAACCTGAAACCTGTAAAAATGTATGGAAAACGCTGGAAAATATTGCTTGCTTGTGGGAAACAAACCGTTTTCCATATGTCTAAAATCTGGAAAGGCTTCCCTAGTGGTTTAGTGGCTAAGGCTCCGTGCTCCCAATGCAGGGGGCCCGGGTTCCATCCCACATAGCTTCCTGTGTAGCTCAGTTGGTAAAGCATCTGCTGGCAATGTGGGAAACCCAGGTTCAATTCCTGGGTCAGGAAGTTCCTCTAGAGAAGGAAATGGCAACCCACTCCAGTATTCTTGCCTGGAGAATCCCGTGGACAGAGAAGCCTGGCGGGCTACAGTCCATGGGATCGCAAGAGTTGGACACGACTAGGTGCTTTGTTTCTTTTGGGTTCCATCCCTGGTCAGGGAACTAGATCCCACATGCCGCTAACTGAAGAGTTCCCATGCCCCCTGAGATCCCATGGCCTGATGAAGATTGGGAAGACCCCATGTGCTGCAATGAAGACTCGGCACAGCCAAATAAACACTAACAAATAAAATCTAGAAGACTTTGGCTGCTTACTAGAAGAGGCCAAATGAAACACCTGCTTTCTTTTTTCTTGGTCAGAATTTTGTCACCCAGTAGGATAGGGGCTCATGCTCTGCTGGCATGTTTATAAGCTATTGGTTAGGCATTTGAAAACAATTCGATTACAACTTAATGCATATCTTTGAGACCAAATGTATCCCCCAAACATTTATTGAGGCCCCGGTTAGATGCTGGGTTCTGCTGAGCACCTGGGATTGAACAAAGCCTTTGAAAACATTGGGTTCGCTAGGCGGGGAACTGGCAAAGTGAGCCAGTGGTCTCTGTTCTCAAGAAGAAAAGAGTATCTCAGGAAACGTTTCCTTCTGGCGAGCCCCCTCCTGGCCACGTGTCAGGCTGGTTCTTCTAGAAGGTTCCTGTGGGTTGTCCCGGAAGGTGATGCCTCAGGGCAGCCCCTGCCTCCGTCTCCTGTGCCAGGTGGCTGAACGATTTGGATGAGCTGATGCACCGGCGGGGGGAGTTGCTGGGCGACTGCCTGCTGTGCGCAGCCTTCCTGAGCTATGAGGGCGCCTTCACGTGGGAATTCCGGGATGAGATGGTCAACCAGGTATGGCAGAACGACATCCTGGAGCGGGGGATACCCCTGAGCCAGCCCTTCCGACTGGAGAACCTGCTCACGGACGACGTGGAGATCAGCAGGTGAGGGCGACCCCGAGCTGGGAGGACCAGGGGAGCCTCGGGGCAGCGTGCAGAGCTGGCGGTATGCCTGCCTGACCCACCTTCACAGAGACTGCAGGGAGCAGCTGACCGCCCAGCTTCCCTGATTTGGATGCTCCCGGTCAGTTCACAACTCAGCCAGAAAAGTCCCCATTTCCCCTGTTGCTGTCCCTTCCAGGTGGGGCTCCCAGGGGCTGCCCCCTGACGAGCTCTCGGTTCAGAATGGCATCCTCACCACCCGGGCCAGCCGCTTCCCCCTCTGCATCGACCCCCAGCAGCAGGCCCTCAACTGGATAAAGAGAAAAGAGGAGAAGAACAACCTGCGGGTACGGCCGCCCCCTCCCTCCATGTCCTCGCCCTCCTGCTGCACTGGGGCCCAGCTCTGTTCTCCCAGTATTCCCGAGCCTCCAGGAAGGCCAAGCTGAAATGCCACCATCCCGAGGCCCCAGGCAGACTGTCCCCTTCCTGGGCCCTCCACCCCATTGAGTCTTGGAGGGTGGCTTGTGAACCACCTTGAATCTGACCCTACGCTCTGCCCTGGTGGCTCAGACAGGAGCCTGCAATACAGGAGACCCAGGTTCAATCCCTGGGTTGGGAAATCCCCTGGAGAAGGGCATGGCAACCCACTCCAGTATTCTTACCTGGGAAATCCCGTGGACAGAGGAGCCTGGTGGGCTACAGTCTATGGGATCACAAGGAGTCAGACACGACTGAGTGACTAACACTTTTTTTGCCCTGTATGTTGCCTCCCAGGCTGTGAGCAACCTAAAGGCAAAGTCAGTTCAGTCAGTTCCGTCACTCAGTCACGTCCGACTCTTTGAGACCCGTGGACTGCAGCACGTCAGGCTCCCCTGTCTATTACCAGCTCTTGGAGCTTGCTCAAACTCATGTCCATCGAGTCAGTGATGCCATCCAACCATCTCATCCTCTGTTATCCCCTTCTCCTCCCACCTTCAATCTTTCCCAGCAGCAGGGTCTTTTCCAGTGAGTCAGCTTTTATCAGGGGGCCAAAGTTTTGGAGTTTAAGCTTCAGCACCAGTCCTTCCAATGAATATTCAGGACTGATTTCCTTTAGGATTGACTGGTTTGATCTCCTTGCAGTCCAAGGGACTCTCAAGTCTTCTCCAACACCATGGTTCAAAAGCAGCAATTCTTTGGCACTTAGCTTTCTCTATAGTCCAACTCTCACATCCATACATGACTACTGGAAAAACCATAGCTTTGACTAGACAGACCTTTGTTGGCAAAGTGATGTCTCTGCTTTTTAATATGCTATCTCAGTTGGTTATAGCTTTTCTTCCAAGGAGCAAACATCTTTTAATTTCATGGCTGCAGTCATCATCTGCAGTGATTTTGGAGCCCCCCAAAATAAAGTCTGTCACTGTATCCATTGTTTCCCCATCTACTTGCCATGAAGTGATGGGACCAGATGCCATGATCTTAGTTTTCTGAATGTTGAGCTTTAAGCCAACTTTTTCACTCTTCCTCTTTCACTTTCTTCAAGAGGCTCTTTAGTTCTTCTTTACTTTCTGCCATAAGGATGATGTCATCTGAGTATCTGAGGTTATTGATATTTCTCCTAGCAATCTTGATTCCAGCTTGTGCTTCATCCAGCCCAGCGTTTCACATGATGTATTCTGCATATAAGTTAAATAAGCAGGGTGACAGCCTTGATGTACTCCTTTCCCGATGTGGAACCAGTCTGTTGTTCCACGTCCAGGCAAAAGCAGTACTTTATTCATCTTTGCATCCTGCCCCAAGCAGTGCAGGGCTGGGAGGCCTTAGCTTGATCACTTTCTTTTTGGAGGGCAGAGGAGGGGCTTGATTGAGATAAAATTTGCCTACCATATAATCCCCCCATTGGAAGCATACAGTTCCGTGGGTCTTAGTATATTACACACCGAGTTGTGTAACAATCACCAGGACCAGTTTTTATCACTCCCCCCGAGAAGATACTGTGTCCTTTAGCCATCACCACCTCCCAAACTTTCACTTCCCCTCCTGCCCACTCACCCACCCCAGCCTCTGGCAACCACTGATATATTATGCATCTCTATAGATTTGTGTATTCTGGACATTTCCAGTGAATGGGATCATACAGCCTGTGGCCTTTTGTGACTGTCTTCTTTCACTTAGCAACATGTTTTTCAAAGTTCATTTTCCCTGCTTAGCAAAGCCAACGTTTTTAACAGACTTTGTTCAAGTCCAGGGCTCAGCAGAACCCAGGATCTAACAGGGGACTCGATAAATGTTTGAGGGATGCATTTTGTCTCCAAGATATGTGTTAAGCAGTAACCACGGTGTTTCCAAACACTTAATCAACACATATTGTAGTTTGTAACAGTACTTCACTCCTTCTCAGGGCTTAATAGTAGTCCATTGCATGGGTGGACCACAAACTGTTTATCTACGTATCAGCTGATGGACATTTGTGTTTTTTCTACTCTTTGGCTGTCCTGAATAGTGCTGCTGTGAACATTCACATGCAAGTTTTTTGTGGGCATGTGTTTTTAATTTTCTTGGGTGAAATCACTGGGGCTCAATTACTGAAATAATTAACAAATTCATGATTTTAAAAAATATTTTCCGTATTTTTTCTGGTCTTCCTTCCTGGTATGTACATGCGTTTAGGAGAAGCATCCCAAGGTCAGGGGAACATCTGTCCCTAAACTTCACATACAGCTATTGTAGGATAAGTATCATTAATGCAGGAATATTTCTTGACATCCCTCTTCCCTGAGTCTGCCAGAGAGTTTTGCAATTGCCAGCCCACTCCTAGCCCCCAATCCTACTCCTATTCCCATCCTATCTCTTTTTAAAAAAATAGATATTGTAGGTCTTATTTTATTTATTTATTTGTGGCTGCACTGAGTCTTTGTTGCTGCCTGAGGGCTTTCTCTAGATGTGGTGAGCAGGGGCCACTCTGTAGTTGCGGTATGTAGGCTTCTCACTGCAGTGGCTTCTCTTGCTGTGGAGCATGGGCTCTAGGGCTTGTGGGCTTCAGCTGTTGCCTCTTGCAGGCTCTAGGGCAAGGGCTTGGTAGTTGTGACACATGGAGTTAGTTGCCCTGCGTCACGGGGCGTCTTTCCAGGCCAGGCATCCAACCCGTGTCCCCTGCAATGGCAGGTGGATTCTTATGCACTGGATTACCAGGGAAGTCTCCCATCCTATGTCTTAAAGAGGGAAGGTTCAACTTATGGGGTGAGAGGCTAAGTACACCAATGTAATAAGATAGGGTAGAGAGGAAGGGAAGAGGAAGCCCCAGGGGCTGGAATAGAGGAAGAGTTTTTACAGATGTTTTGAGGAATGAGATCAGGAAGCAGTTGCAAGGTTTGGAGGGAAGTGAACAAAAGAGAGAAGATTAACGCAAACATTTTTTGTGTTTTGTGGGCTCAGTGTTTGGACTCTTTTCGAGGTTTTCTGAGAGATGTGATGAGATTCTCTCCTGATCACTTTTTTTTTTTAATTATTTTTGACTGTGCTGGGTCTTCACTTGCTGCGTGGGCTTTTCTCTAGTTGCGGCCAGTGGGGGCTACTCTCTAGCTGTGGTACATGGGCTTCTCATCGCAATGGCTTCTCTTATTGCACTGCACAAGCTCTAGGGTGTGGGGGCTTCAGGAGCTGTGGCACATGGGCTCAGTAGCTGTGGCTCCGGGGATCTAGACTGCAGGCTCAGTAGCTGTGGAGCATGGGCTTAGTTGCTCCATGGCATGTGGGTTATTCCTGGATCAGGGATTGAACCCATGTCTCCTGCCTTGGCAAGTGGATTCTTTACCACTGAGCCACCGGGGAAGCCCGGAAGGTGGATTCTTAATCACTGGACCACTGGGGAAGTCCTCTCCTGATCGCCTTTGGCTGCTGAACTGTGCTTTCGAATAAGGCTGCTTGGAGCCTGACCCTCATGGATTTCTGGGTTTATACGGGTTCCACACCCTGCTTCTGTCCCTCTTCTGTTTTTCTCTCTGCCTCCCTTCAAGGTGCTCACACATCCACTGCCGCCTCCAAGGACTTTTTTTTTTCCCCTTGAATTTGGCAAATCAGCTGATTCTTAGCCTTTGCCTCCCCGCCCTTGCAGGTGGCATCCTTTAATGACCCCGACTTCCTCAAGCAGCTGGAAATGTCTATAAAGTATGGGACCCCCTTCCTGTTCCACGATGTGGATGAGTACATCGACCCTGTGATTGACAATGTCTTAGAAAAAAACATCAAGGTCTCCCAAGGACGGCAGTTTATCATTCTGGGAGACAAGGAAGTGGACTATGATTCGAATTTCAGACTGTATCTGAACACCAAGCTGGCCAACCCCAGATACAGCCCTTCCGTGTTTGGGAAAGCCATGGTGATCAATTATACTGGTAAGGATGTACGGAAGGTCAGTATCAAATTTAGGTGGAGACACATTCGGAGCTGGAGGCTCTCATGGGACTTCATTTCATTGTGAATCATTCTCCGAGTCACACCTTTCATAGTCAGTCCATCATTACTTGGTCTTCCCCAGAGGCTCAGCAGGTAAAGAACCTGCCTGCAATGCAGGAGACCTGGGTTCGATTCCTGGGCTGAGAAGATCCCTTGGAGAAGGAAATGGCAACCCACTCCAGTATTCTTGCCTGGGAAATCCCCTGGACAGAGGAGCCTGGTGGGCTACAGTCCAGGGAGTTGCAAAGAGTTGGACATGACTGAGCAACTGAGCATACACGCCTAGAAGTTCTTAATGAGGAAGGAACATCTAGAAGGTTCTGGGGCCCTGTAGAAGGCAATGAGTTATGTGTCTTGAGACATGATAAGTCTGGACCACAGGACTCAGACATTCACACTCGGAGCCAGGTGAGACCCCTCTCTGCTGGGGCAGAAAGCTACTCTCTGTTTGTGTATTTAAATATATGGCTTGGTTTTAGGTTTTCTTCTTCCTCTCAGTTGAATTCTGTTAGGAATCAAACGTCATCTTCCACATTTTCTAGATGGTCACACAGGTTCCTAGATGGGTTAATCAAGTTTACGTACGCTTTAGGGGATTCCCTGGCAGCCCAGTGGTTAGGACTGGGAGCTTTCACTGCCAAGGGCTTGGGTTCGATCCCTGATTGGGGAACTGAGTACCCGCAAGCCATAAGGTATGGCCCAAAAGAATTGGGTTATGCTTTCAGCAAGGGTCCCCCCAAGTGTAGGAGCCCCGAATTTGATCTTAATGCATTATCTCTCTTGCTGTTCACCTCTCCACGTAACAGCATCTCTGTTTCAATCTGTCCAATATTTTTCACCTGGGGCTTTATAATGTTTTTTAATTAAATTATTTTTTAATTGAAGGATAATTGTGTTGGTTTCTATCAAACATCAACATGAATCAGCCATAGGTGTACATATGTCCTTCCCTCTTGAACCTCCCTGAAGAATGGTTTTGATAGAAGAGTGAGTCCTCATGTTCCTGAGATGCTGGGCCCACCCTCCTGTCATCCCAGGCGCCACTGTGTAGGGGAGAACACACAGGGACCAGCTTGTTGGGGGGACGGCAGTAAAGGGCCTCCCTCTGTCCCCCCACAGTCACGCTGAAAGGCCTGGAGGACCAGCTGCTAAGCGTGCTGGTGGCCTACGAGAGGCGCGAGCTGGAGGAGCAGAGGGAGCACCTTATCCAGGAGACGAGTGAGAACAAGAACTTGCTGAAGGACCTGGAGGACTCCCTCCTCCGGGAGCTGGCCACCTCCACGGGGAACATGCTGGACAACGTGGAGTTGGTGCAGACCCTGGAGGAGACCAAGTCCAAAGCTACGGAGGTATGAACTGCAGTGGAGGGAAAATACTTCCATCCTGGCCCTGGAGCCCCAGGGGTGTTCCCAGGGACCCCTGTGCCTCAGGTCAACCTCTTTCAATCAAGAGTGATAGAAAACCCAGCCCCACTTGTCTTAAGTCCAAAGAGAATTTATCCTCTTAGAAAACAGGAAAGTCCAGAATGGCTTCAGGCAGGGCTGGATCCAGGACTCCAAATATCATTAAGACACAGTGTTTCTCCATGTCTGGGCTGGACTTCCTGCTGTGTTGGCTTCCTTCTCTGCCTCCCTGTGGAGCCAAGCTTCCCTCATGGTCACAGGCTGGGTCTGTCCCCTTCCTTTCCCCGAAGAGAAGAGTGAGAATCTTCTACATTACGTGCTCACCCCAAGTCACTCCCATGGCCTTGGGATGCCACGTGTGGATTAGTGGGACCTGAGTCACATGCTGCTTTCCTAGAGATGGGCTTGAGCCCCACATATGAATGAAAGGAGGAAATTGTGTCTCGAAATCAAACTCAGGGACGGTTATTAGAAGAAGGGGGCACAGGGCCATGAGAGTCAAGCCACAAATACCTATCTACACCTCGAAAGAGGGTGGGAGCCCTTCCTATGAGCACCTCCTGGGTTTCTTTGCTGCCACCCTCTCCCTCACTCCCGGCTTCTTACTTTTTGCCCCCAGTTCATAAGTCTTCCTGGTTATGGCCTTAAGTGGCAACGTGCAGCTCTTCTTTAGGTATCAGAGAAGCTCAAGCTGGCGGAGAAGACGGCCCTGGACATTGACCGGCTGCGGGACGGCTCCCGGCCGGCCGCTCGGAGGGGGGCCATCCTGTTCTTTGTGCTGTCGGAGATGGCGCTGGTCAACTCCATGTACCAGTACTCCCTGATCGCCTTCCTGGAGGTCTTCGGCTTGTCGCTCAAGAAGTCGCTGCCTGACTCCATTCTTATGAAGCGATTGAAGAACATTATGGACACGTTGACCTTCAACATCTATAACTATGGCTGTACAGGTAAGTACCTCTTTGCAATGATTAGGACCAATGTGCCCTGTGTTTCCAAATGTTTTCTTCTTATAAGAACACCAGTCAGATTAGGTGAGGACCCATCCTAAACACTTCATTTTATTTTTTGAATTCATGTTTATTGATGTACAGTTGTTATACAATGCTGTGTTAGTTTCAGGTGTACGGCCAAGTGAATCAGTTGCATACATCCACTTTTTATGATTCTGTTTGCACATAGGTCATTACAGAGTATTGAGTAGAGTTCCCTGTGCTAGACAGGAGGTCCTTCAGTTCAGTTCAGTTCAGTCACTCAGTCGTGTCCGACTCTTTGTGACCCCATGAATTGCAGCATGCCAGGCCTCCCTGTCCATCACCAACTGCCAGAGTTCACCCAAACCCATGTCCACTGAGTCGGTGATGCCATCCAGCCATCTCATCCTGTGTCATCCCCTTCTCTTCCTGCCCCCAATCCCTCCCAGTATCAGAGTCTTTTCCAATGAGTCAACTCTTCGCATCAGGTGGCCAAAGTACTGGAGTTTCAGCTTTAGCATCAGTCCTTCCAATGAACACCCAGGACTGATCTCCTTTAGAATGGACTGGTTGGATCTCCTTGCAGTCCAAGGGACTCTCAAGAGTCTTCTCCAACACCACAGTTCAAAAGCATCAATTCTTTGGTGCTCGGCTTTCTTGATAGTCCAACTCTCACATCCATACATGACTACTGGAAAAACCATAGCCTTGACTAGACAGACCTTTGTTGGCAAAGTAATGTCTCTGCTTTTGAATATGCTATCTAGGTTGGTCATAACTTTCCTTCCAAGAAGTAAGAATCTTTTAATTTCATGGCTGCAATAGTTATCTATTTTGTACATGCCTGTGTGCATGTTAAGTTTCTTCAGTCGTGTCCAACTCTTTGCGACCCCATTGACTGTAGCCCTCCAGGCTTCCCTGTCCATGGGGATTCTCCAGGCAACAATACTGGAATTGGTTGCCATTCCCCCCTCCAGGGGATCTTTCTGACCCAGGGAGCGAACCCACGTCTCTTATGTCTCCTGCATCAGCAGGTGGGTTCTTTGCCATTAGCGCCACCTGAGAAGCCGTTTTATAACTGTATGTGTATGTCCATCCCAATCTCCCAATTTATCCCTCCCCATTTCCTTTCCCCCTTGGTAACTGTAAGTTTGTTTTCTATATCTGTGGCGCTTGTCCTGATTTGTGACTAGGTTATTTGGTACCATTTTTTAGATTCCGCATAGAAGTGCTATCATATGATATTTGTCTATCTCTGTTTAACTTACTTCATTCAGTACGACGATCCCTAAGTCCATCCATGTCACTGAAAACAGTGTTATTTTGTTCTTTTTTTTTTTTAAATGGCTGAGTAACCTAATCACCTCTTAGAAGTCCTGTCTCCAGTTCTGAGGTATGGGGGATTAGGGCTTCAACTTACAGATTTTCAGGAGACGCAATTCAGCTCGTACCAGTTAGGCAGGAAAAATGTTGAGGACTATTGTTCCTATAGGCCTTATTTAAGTAACCAACTCTTCTAACATGTATAAAGTAGAATTCAAATCTCAGATTCTGACTTACACTTTTTTTTTTCAGGACATATTTTTTCTGGTTAAAAAAAAAAAAAAGAACTCTATTGTTTTGCATCTTCCTATTCATAAAGAGTCTGTTGATGGAATGAGCCTACTCTGTAATAGAGACTGGCCATATCTGGCCCACTGTATGTTTTTGTAAATAAAGTTTTACTGGCACACAGCCATTCCCATTTCTATAAATATCCATCCATGGTGGCTTTCACAGTACAGTGGCAGAGCTGAGTAGTTATGACAGAGACTGTCTAGCCTGCAGAGCCAAGATAATTCACTCTCTGACCCTTTATAGCATCTTTTCTACTGTAAGAGCTTTTGCTTTGAGTTTTGGGTAATTGACTAGCACTTCATTCAGAAGGTGGCTCTGAACCTCAATCATACTGCCCTTCATCAGCTTGGGGACCCCCCTCCTCTTCCCAGGAGGGTGTGGTAAGTGCTTCCCAGAGACATGACCATTCCTGATACATACAATTGAGGGTCACTTTCCACTGCACTTTTGAGCATGACTGTCAGTTGAGTTCATGTGTTTTTTGTTTTTGTTTTTTGGCTGTGCTGGGTCTTAAATGTGGTGCTAGGGCTCTTCACTGTGGTGTGCAGACTTCTCCAGTTGCAGGGCGTGGACTTCTCTCTAGTTGTGATGGGTGGGCTAGGTTGCCCCATGGTGTGCAGGACCCTGGTTTCCTGACCAAGGATTAAACCTGTATTCTCCAGCATTGGAAGGCAGACTCCCGTCCCCTGGACTACCAGGGAAGTCCCCAAGGTCAGTTTTGCACTCAGATATTCACGGACACCAAATGCAAAGATGCCTAAATGCACCTAACTGTGCAGTTGAGGTGTTTCATCTCATTTCTCTAAAATTTAAGCAAGTGATGCATAAGAAACCCAGTGTTTAAATGTATTTATTTTATCCAGACCCATCTGTTGTTTCTCCTCAGGGTTGTTTGAGAGGCACAAGTTACTTTTTTCTTTCAATATGACTATCAAGATAGAACAAGCAGAGGGGAGAGTCCCCCAGGAAGAATTAGATTTCTTCTTGAAAGGTAATGAGCTTGTCTCGTTTCATGCTTTCCAACTCCCTGGACCCACAGTGCACACGCATAGGAGTTTGTTCACTAAACGACAACAGTAATTTTCCATCCTTAAAACCTGACTTCCAGTAGCACTGCTTTAGTAAACATCTCAGTTGACAGTTCCAGCCTCAGATATGGCTCGAGTTAATTTAGAGCAACCAGGCTCTGCCTTAAGGCTACCCTGAGACTGGAAACCACTCAGAGCTTCCTGGCTGGAGTCACAGACAGTGAAGAGGAAGCCAATGCCCCCTTCTCTTTCCAACCCATTTTGAGAAGTGAATTTCCCCCAAAGTGAGAGAAGTCCCAGTATAGAGCTGCTTGCACTTCCTGGTGTGTTGATGTCAGCTGTTTATGTCTCTCCTATTGTCATTAGGAAACATTTCCCTGGAGAAAAGCAAACGAACCAAGCCCTGTGCTTGGTTGTCTGACCAGGGATGGGAAGATATCATGCTTCTGTCAGAGGTATTTCCGGACAACTTTGGGAATCTTCCTGCTGATGTGGAGAAACATCTGACTGTCTGGCAGGAGGTGAGCTCATGTTCCCTTTCTGCTTCTTCCCTTCCTTGCATGTTGGTAATCTCCATACTTAATCTGTAGCCTAACTCCTTACAAGTGAGAAGATATGTCTCTGAATGACTCATGCAGAGGGTAGCCAAGGCCCTCCACCTCCCTGATGGAATCCTCCTTTATCTGCTTCAGCTAGTTTTGTGGGAGAGCCATCCATCTTTCTGTCCCTATGTTTATCTCTCTGTCCATCCACCCTTTCATCTATCCATCCACCCATCTGTCCATCTGTCTACCCATCCATCCATCCATCCATTTATCTATTAATATCTGTCCATCCATCCATCCATCCGTCTATCTGTCCAGCCATCCATTCATCCAAGACACTTTCTGAGCCTCTGTGGATTGACTGTGTCCATTGATGGGCACTGTGGACTCAATGACTTAACAGTGTTATAAGAAGACTCAATTCCTTTCTTTCTAAAGCTCACAGTTTTGGAGGATTAAAAAAAAAATGACAGAGCTCCCTAAAATTGCCTGTAAATTTCATCCCTTTACAGAGGCTTTTGAGACTTTCACCTAAAAAGGGGGCCCTATCTCATTTCTGAGTTGATGCCACCATGCATATTCTTTGCTTTCCCCAGTGGTATGACATGGATTCCCTGGAGCAGTTTCCATTCCCTCTGGGTTACGATGTCAACATCACCCCTTTCCAGAAGTTGCTTATTTTGCGCTGTTTCCGTGTGGACCGGGTGTATCGGGCCGTGACTGACTACGTGACTATAACAATGGGAGAGAAGTAAGTGAGCTTGTGTCTGCTTGGTCCTTTCTGTGGGGTAGTATACCTAATGTTACCTCCTCCTGGGCTCACGGATGGCAGGCATGGCCAGCTCCGGAGAGCACAATTTGGTAGCCACTCAGGAACAGTGCCATTCAAGAGAAATACAATGTGAACCACTTTTGTAAGTAGAAGTCTTCTGGTGACCACATTCACAAAGGAACAGGTGAAATTAATTTTAGTAACAGTTATCATAAGCACATAACTATAGTACATTACTATATAACAATGTTATATATAAATAATAAGTATTAATAGTAAATAATTGTATGGACAGGGGAGCCTGGCAAGCTGCAGTCCATGGGATCCCAAAGAGTCGGACATGACTTAGCTACTCAGCAACAACAATTAATAGTAAATAAGTGAATTTAATTATTAAATGATACAAATGGACTTATTTACAAAACAGAAACAGACTCACAGACATAGAGCCAACTTATGATTACCAAAGGGAAAAGGTGGGGAGGGGGAGAGATAAACTAGGAATCTGACATTAACATATATACCCTCAGTTCAGTTCAATTCAGTCGCTCAGTCTTGTCCGACTCTTTGCGACCCCATGAACTGCAGCACACCAGGCCTCCCTGTCCATCGCCAACTCCCAGAGTTCACCCAGACTCACATCCATTGAGTCAGTGATGCCATCCAGCCATCTCATCCTCTGTCGTCCCCTTCTCCTCCTGCCCCCAATCCCTCCCAGCATCAGAGTCTTTTCCAATGAGTCAACTCTTCGCTTCAGGTGGCCAAAGTACTGGAGTTTCAGCTTTAGCATCATTCCTTCCAAAGAAATCCCAGGGCTGATCTCCTTCAGAATGGACTAGTTGGATCTCCTGGCAGTCCAAGGGACTCTCAAGAGTCTTCTCCAACACCACAGTTCAAAAGCATCAGTTCTTCGGCCCTCAGCCTTCTTCACAGTCCAACTCTCACATCCATACATGGCCACAGGAAAAACCATAGCCTTGACTAGATGGACCTTTGTTGGCAAAGTAATGTCTCTGCTTTTGAATATGCTATCTAGGTTGGTCATAACTTTCCTTCCAAGGAGTAAGCATCTTTTAATTTCATGGCTGCGGTCACCATCTGCAGTGATTTTGGAGCCCCCAAAAATAAAGGCTGACATTCTTTCCACTGTTTCCCCATCTTTTCCCATGAACTGATGGGACTGGATGCCATGATCTTTGTTTTCTGAATGTTGAGCTTTAAGCCAACTTTTGCACTCTCCACTTTCACTTTCATCAAGAGGCTTTTGAGTTCCTCTTCACTTTCTGCCATAAGGGTGGTGTCATCTGCATATCTGAGGTGATTGATATTTCTCCCGGCAGTCTTGATTCCAGCTTGTGTTTCTTCCAGCCCAGTGTTTCTCATGATGTACTCTGCATATAAGTTAAATAAGCAGGGTGACAATATACAGCTTGACGTACTCCTTTTCCTCTTTGGAACCAGTCTGTTGTTCCATGTCCAGTTCTAACTGTGGCTTCCTGGCCTGCATACAGATTTCTCAAGAGGCAGGTCAGGTGGTCTGGTATTCCCATCTCTTTCAGAATTTTCCACAGTTTATTATGATCCACACAGTCAAAGGCTTTGGCATAGTCAATAAAGCAGAAATAGATGTTTTTCTGGAACTCTCTTGCTTTTTCCATGATCCAGCGGATGTTGGCAATTTGATCTCTGGTTCCTCTGCCTTTTCTAAAACCAGCTTGAACATCACGAAGTTCATGGTTCACTTATTGCTGAAGCATGGCTTGGAGAATTTTGAGCATTACATTACTAGCATGTGAGATAAGTGCAATTAATTATAAGAGTATAATATCTAATATATTAATATATAATATAAATAATATATATTTTAATAATACATAGTTGTATTTAACTCAAATATTGAAATCTTAACATGTCGTTAGTGGAGATATTTTGAATTTTTTTGGTATCAAGGCTTTAAACTCATACAGCACAATACACCACATCTCAGTTTGAACTAGCCACACTTCAAGGCCTCAATAGCCACACATGCCTGATGGTTACCACATTGGAAGCTCTGGAATCAAGCGCAAAGCTGGATGGGTAACTTAGGGTATGTGTGTACTCAGTCACTTCAATTATGTCTGATTCTTTGTGACCTTATGGACTGTAGCCCGCCAGGCTCCTCTGTCCATGGGATTTCCCAGGCAAGAATACTGGAGTGGGTTGCCATGCCTTCCTTCAAGGCATCTTCCTGACCCAGGGATTGAACCCGAGTCTCTTAAATCACCTGCATTGCCAGGAGGGTTCTTTACCACTGGCGCCACCTGGGAAACCTGTGACAAACTCAAATCTACCTCTGTGGCTGGCAGGTGATGGAAATGAGTGAACAAGACTGCACAGGGACAGGGGGAAACTGGAGCGGTCAAGTCCTGGCCAGGAGCCCCTTAACCTCTGCTGACTGATGCCAGGTGGTGGTGGGGACCCAGATCTCTGACTCTTCAAAGCAAACTAGAAATTTGGATTTCTACACAAAATCTCCCAATCTTTATGTGCTGGCAACTAATTTTTTAAAAATCTTGATATATTGGCCATTCAGGACATGCCTGTGAAGCTGCTGGTGTGGGACTTCTGGGTTCAGTGCCCAGGGCACATCCACCTGGAAGGCTGGCCTGTCACGAGGCACCCAGCTCAGAGCAGGTCTCCTGAACCCAGCCCGGATGTATCGGGCTATGCAGAGAGGTCCCTGTGATCCAGGAGCTGATCATCCAGTGAGTGAGATGTGTGTGAACACTGGATACCTAACAAGGAAGGCTGAGCAAAGAACGACACCAGAGGAGTAGTCAGAGATTCTAGATGCTGGCAGGCAGAGTGCTGGCCACACTGGCCGGTCCCTGCCCAGAGCTATCTTCCCAGGAGCGTTTTCCAGTTGTGTTTCTTTCCCTAGGTACGTGCAGCCCCCAATGATCAGCTTTGAAGCCATCTTTGAGCAGAGCACCCCCAACTCACCCATCGTATTCATCCTGAGCCCTGGCTCGGACCCTGCCAGTGACCTTATGAAACTAGCCGAACGCAGTGGTTTTGGAGGGAACCGCCTCAAATTCCTTGCCATGGGTCAAGGTCAAGAAAAGGTAGATTGTTGTTGGAAGCAACAAGCCCTAAACGTGCTTGAGGTGCCTGGAATGAATTCTCGAATGCCTGGCTTTAAGCCAAGAGTGCCACCCACACACCAGCACCACGCCTTTCCGGTCTAAGGAGCAGGAATCAAATGTCACAGCGATGATGACGATGTGAACAGTAGTTAGTTCTAGAGCTGACCTTCAGAGATCGCCTGGGCTTGCACTCGTATGTTGGAAACAGTATGTTCTGCTATTTCCAAAGCACTTTCTTTTAAAAAATAATTAATTAATTAGGCTGTGCTGGGTCTTGGTTGCAGCATGCAGGATCTTTAGTTGTGGTATGTGGGATCTAGTTCCCTGACCAGGGCTCAGATCTGGGCCTCCTATATTGGGAGCTTGGAGTCTTAGCCACTGGACCACCAGGAAGTCCCTCCAAATCTGGTCATCTTCGCATCTGGTGATCATCTCCCTCGGCCCTTGCAGCAGCCCTGTTTTGGATCATGCTGTCACTGGTGGCTGCCGGTGGCCAGGCCACCCTGTCAGGGGACAGGTGTCACTGTGTCTGAGGTTGGAGCTCTGGGTGCCGAGGGAGGCCAGTGAGTGCAGCCCAGTGAACCGGGTGACCCTGGAGGAATGCTCAAGGGTTGTATCTTCAGAGGCTCCCTCTGCAGCTCTGGGACCACCGGCTCCTTTGTGTCTTCTGCTGCAGTGGCCAGCAGGTTATGGGGGCTTGGGGAGTGTCTGGGAGAGCACAGGGTGGTGCAGCCTTGGGATGCCAACACTTCCCTTCTGTCTCCGTCAGAGCAGGTGGCCCTGCAGCTGCTGGAGACAGCGGTGGCTCGTGGGCAGTGGCTGATGCTGCAGAACTGCCATCTCTTGGTCAAGTGGCTGAAGGATCTGGAGAAATCCCTGGAGAGGATCACCAAGCCCCACCCTGATTTCCGCCTGTGGCTCACCACAGACCCCACCAAGGGCTTCCCCATTGGGATCCTGCAGAAGTCCTTGAAGGTCTGGCTGTAGGATAAACAGACGCACCCATGGCTCAGTTCCTCAGTTCGCCTCCCAGTTTTGCTACCTCTGTGTGTGTGTGTGTGTGTGTGTGTGTGGTGTGTAGGAGAGAGCTGGGACCCCTTGCACCCCTCTTCCCCAATTCCATCTCTCTCTTCAGAGATAAGCACTGTCCAGAATAAGGTGATGATCACTGGGTGACAGTGATGATTCCCAGGCCTGTCTTTATCCCTTCTGCATGTCCCCAAAGCATGTGTGGGTTAGTTTTCACAGACTTCACATTTATTAAACCTCCTATTTTGTCTCTCATGATTGGCCCACCCACAGCCCACAGAACCTGAGTGCTTGTTTCAAGGGGTTTACAGGCCCTGTTTAACTTAGTCTCCGGGGACATTCTGGGGAAAGGTTTTGTCATCTCTCTCTGCCTCTGGGACAGGTAGAGGAAAAATGTACCTCCTTCTGTTTTACATTTGAGGATCCCATGAATCAGAAAGGGGTTTAAAGAGCCTTCCTGGGGTCATTTGATGAGTTAGGGCAGAGCTGGAACAACATCTAGGTTGGTGTGTGTGTGTGTGTGTGTGTGTGTGTGTCTGGGCTGGGTCTTCGCTGTTGTGTACGGGCTTCTCTTGTGGAGTGCATGCTCAGTCCCTTCAATCGTGTCCGACTCTTTGCAACCCCATGGACTGTAGCCCGCCAGGCTCCTCTGTCCGTGGGATTCTCCAGGCAAGAATACTGGAGTGGGTTACCATTTCCGCATGGGGTTAATTGACCCGTGGCATGTGGGATCTTAGTTCCCCAACCAGGGATCAAACCCTTGTCCCCTGAATTGGAAGGTGGATTCTTAACCACTGGGCACCAGGAAAGTCCCCAATATCTAGGTTTTTTTTTTTTAACTAATTCGCCTGGGTCCTTGACTTTCACTGTTAGGGAAACAGGGAAGACACCCCGTTAGGATGGAGAGAAGGCCATTCTTCAGAGCCCGGCTCCTGGGTCTGGGGTCTCTGTCCCCATCTGTCTCCCCTCCTGACAGGTTGTCACTGAGCCACCCAATGGGCTGAAACTCAACATGAGAGCCACGTACTTCAAGATCTCTCCTGAAATGCTGGACCAATGCCCACACCCTGCTTTCAAGTCCCTGGTCTACGTGCTGGCATTCTTCCACGCAGTGGTGCAGGAGAGGAGAAAGTTTGGGAAGATCGGCTGGAACGTGTACTATGATTTCAACGAGTCTGACTTCCAGGTGAAGATGCGGCTGCTGCCTCTGCCCGGGGACACTCCTTTCTCAGTGGTTCCTGCCCGTGTTTTCAGAAAATGGTCAGAGCCTGGCTGGCTGTGGGTTTGTGGATACCCAGGCATGTTCCTCCTCTTTTAAGGTCTGCATGGAAATTCTGAACACATACTTGACAAAAGCCTTCCAGCAGCATGACCCTCGGATCCCATGGGGTAGCCTCAAGTACCTCATCGGAGAGGTAGGAGCATCCTGGGGACCCTCTGCACCTCTCCACTTCCCCCACCCCCACTGGGGCGGGCTGGGCTATGGCCTGGCACCCCTGGTCCATGGCCTCTGAGCCCTCTGGGACTCCCTTCTTTGAAAAAAAAAAAGATATTTATTTTTGGCTGTGCTGAGTCTTGTTGCTGCTTGGGCTTTCTCTAGTTGCGGAGAGTGGGGGTACTCTTCAGTGCAGTGCATGGGCTTCTCATTGAGGTGGCTTCTCCTGCTGTGGAGCACAGGCTCTAGGTACACGGTTTTCAGTAGTTACGGCTCCTGGGCTCTAGAGCACAAGCTCAATAGTTGTGGCACACGGGACTTAGTTGTTCCATAGCATGTGGGATCTTCCCAGACCAGGGATTGAACCTGTGTCTCCCGCTTTGGCAGGTGTATCCTTTATCACTGAGCCACCCGGGAAAGCCCTGGGACTCTTCTCTTGCTCCTGCTGCCCATCAGTCAAAGGCCCCTGCGTCCCTATGATATACCTCCATTCATCACTCCATTATTACTCATTCTAAGTGAGCAGGCTTCACCTGGGGGCCCTGGACTTATTGTCCTGGGGACTCATGTTCCCCACCTAGGATGCTTCAGGCACATCACTGGAGCCCAGCTCCTGTTCAGCTGGCCTGGAGGTCCACTCTGGAGGCCACGACCTTATACAGTGTTTGTGGGAAAGCTTCCCCGGTAGCCTGCACGTGGCTCAAACAGAGACCTCACCATTCCAGAGACAAAAGGGGCTGCTGGCTTCCTGCGTTGTTTTGTTGCTTATTTGCTGTGTTTTGGGGAGTTTGGCCAATTGCACACTGGCTCCCAGCATTTCACAAGAACTGCTGTCACCTTGGGCTCTGCGAGTCTGCACACTAGCCCTCTGGTATATAACGGCCTAAAGGCACTGTGGGTAAGTACGGTTGGAGCTGTACGGTGGCCAGACAGCAGGAGTCTCACTGAGGGTGCATCTGGCCTTGACCTTGGGCTATGTGCTGGGACCTTAGGGTTCACCCTGGAGGTCTGGGTTCCCACCGGCTCTCACTCTTTTTACCGTCAGGTTATGTACGGAGGACGGGCCATCGACAGCTTTGACCGGCGTATCCTAACCATCTACATGGATGAGTACCTGGGAGACTTCCTCTTCGATACTTTCCAGCCATTCCACTTCTTCCGGAACAAGGAAGTGGACTACAAGATCCCCCCGGGGGATGTCAAGGAAAAATTTGTTGGTGAGATTTCTCAGTCATTAGAAAGTATGCTAAATATTTTATCCTAAGGGAGCCCATGCATTTCAGATGTTCTGATTTCTGCGGTTGGCTTGATGGTTCTTCTGACCCCTCCACTGTTGGGGTTCCTTGTCAGGTCGGGGGTGTTTTCTTCTGCTTTTTAGAGGGAGCGCAGCAGGCCCTTCCTAGCCTAAGACCTGATGGAGTTAGTTCAGACTTCCTGTCCTGGAATGATGGTACATATATCAGATTCTCCACTGAAGGGCAGAGTGTCCCCTGGGAAACTCACAGAGCCATTTTCTTTTCTTTTTAATTTTTTTTAAATTTAATTTTATATTTGAAAACAAAGCAGTTTATTATACTCAAATACATACATATTTGTATATATCCCCTAGATATATACTGATAAGGGAAGGAGGTCAAAGATATATATACGTGTGTGTTAGTCGCTCAGTACTGTCCATTCTAGGCTCCTCTGTCCATGGAATTCTCCAGGCAAGAATACTGGAGGGGGTTTCCATTCCCTTTTCCAGGGGATCTTCCCGACTCAGGGATTGAACCTGGGTCTCCTGAACTGCGGGCAGATTCTTTACCATCTGAGCCACCAGGAAAGCTTAGAGTTTATATAAATTTTTGAAGAATACATCTGAATAACCCAGTTTATTATAATTCATATATTTATTGTTAGAATATATCTAATGATCCTAAATGTTCTTTTTAATATAGTTTATATTTTTTTGTTTAAGAAATTTTATTCAGCTATTTGGCTGCATCAGGTCTTAGTCACGGAATGTGGGATCTTCATTGTTTCATGCAAGATCTTTTGTTGGGGTGCATGGGCTCAGTAGTTGAGGCACATGGGCTTAGTTGCTCCATAGCACAGGGGATGTGAGTTCCCTGACCAGGGATTGAACCTGCATCCCCTGCATTGGAAGGCAGATTCTTAACTACTGGATCACCAGGGAAGTCCCCTCGCTGGGCCATTTTCATAAAAGCTGTGCATAGAGGGAGTTCCCTGGTGGTCCAGTGGTGAGGACTCTGGGCTTTCACTGCTGTGGGCCTGGGTGTGATCCTTGATTGGAGAATTAGGATCCTGCAAGGCATGGCAAAAAAAAAAAAAAAAACAGATGCACCCAGAGCTGGCTTGGATGTGGTAGTGTTGAATTCTTATTTTAAAAGCATGTACCCCTTTAAGAAGTGGAAAGTAATATAACGTGTCTGGGGAGGTTAAGGCTGTGGGTCTTCAGAAATTGGGGGCTGGGGTGTCGACATGGAGGTGTAACCGCTGCATGTTCTCTCCATTTACAGAAGCCATTGAGGCCCTTCCGCTGGCCAACACGCCTGAAGTGTTTGGTCTTCACCCCAATGCTGAGATTGGATATTACACTCAGGCGGCTCGAGACATGTGGGCTCACCTATTGGAGCTGCAGCCCCAGACAGGTAAAGTCCCCTGCAGACAACTGTGCTCCTGGGGGACCAAGGGCGTTGGTCCAAAGTGTGCTGCTTTGGTTTCTGGTAGTTTCCACATTGCTGGTGCCTTTCATTGAAGGCGCTGGATACCCTGGTCCCATGCTCAGGTGCCTTGCTGTCTCTAAAAACGTGTCCTGGTTTCAGGGGAATCCAGCGCTGGCATCAGCAGAGATGATTACATTGGCCAGGTGGCCAAGGACATAGAAAACAAGATGCCCAAAATCTTTGACTTGGACCTGGTCAGGAAGCACCTTGGGCAGAGCATCTCCCCCACCTCGGTGGTCCTCCTGCAGGAGCTGGAACGCTTCAACAAGCTCGTCATACGGATGACCAGGTCCCTGGCTGAACTTCAGAGGGTAAGCCCCAGTACTCAAGTGCAGATTCCTGCCCAGGTGGAGTGCCTGGTCTTCCCCTAGTCTTGCTTGATTGCTCTTGATTCTGTCAACAGGCCTTGGCCGGAGAAGTTGGGATGAGCAGTGAATTAGATGACGTAGCCAGGTCTCTTTTTCTTGGGCAAATCCCTAACATCTGGAGAAAGCTTGCCCCTGACACCTTAAAGTCCCTTGGAAACTGGATGCTCTACTTCCTGCGGAGGTTCAACCAGTACACGACATGGGTGAGTGAGGGCAGTGGTCTGCTTGCTGCTTCAAGGCTTGGCTGGGACTCCCTCAAACCACCTCCCGACTTCTCCCATCCCTGGTAGTACCTCTGTCCGGAGCTGATTAGGTGCTCTGGAAATGGTCCGTGACTCTGCAGGCATATCTGTATTTTTCCCCCCCCCATTTCTTTCTTTCTTTTAAAGACTCTGAAGCATACTATGCACAACTTGTTCACCTAAGAGTCTGTCTTGGCAATTGTTCCATCTAAGTATTACACTGAGATCTCTCTAGGCAATTCCAGCTCACAGATATCCTGTATCCTTTCCCCAGTGGACATTTAGGTGGTTACCATTGGAGTTTTTTTTTAAGTCAACTTTAAAAATTTGGCTGCACTGGGTCTTAGTTGCAGCATGTGGGATCTAGTTCCCTGACCAGCGATGGAACCTGGGCCCCTTGTGTTGGGAGTGTAGTCTTAGCCTCTGGGCCACCAGGGAAGTCCCTGTCTTTTTTTATCTGTTTGTTTTTGGTTTTGCTAGTACAAACAACATTCTGTTGCATGTGACTTTGGAGACTCATATGAGTATATTCCTTGTGTACAATGGAAGGATTGGATCCGGGTGTGTGCGTTTTAAATTCTGACAGCTCTTGTCAGTTTCCTAGAGAACTTGTCACCACAGTGTACAAGAATGATCATTTCCTTGCCTCTCTGCCACATGGTGTGTTCTCAATATTTTGGACCTTTTTCTTCTTCATATGTAAAAAATAATATCCAAGATTTTGGATGTGTATTCCTTTAATTATGGTGAGGCCGAATGTCTTTGACCTGTTTACAGACCTCGCGTGTTTTTCTGTGACTTGACTTTTTGTATTTGGATTTCATTCTTACCAAGTTTTCCACCTTTTAAAATTGATTTTTAAGAGCTCTTTGACTTCCCTGGTGGCTCAGATAGTAAAGCGTCTGCCTACAATGCAGGAGACCCGGGTTCAATCCTTGGGTCGGGAAGATCTCCTGGAGAAGGAAATGGCAACCCACTCCAGTATCTTGCCTGGAAAATCCCATGGATGGAGGAGTCTGGTAGGCTACGGTCCATGGGGTCGCAAAGAGTCAGACATGACTGAGTGACTTCACTTTCCTTTCCCTTTTTGTACATCAAGGAGATTTACCCTTTTTCTCTGCTGGAGTTGCAGATACCTCCCCAGCTTGCCTCAAGCTTGTTGATTTTGTGTATTTTTTTTCATAGGAGAGTTTTACATTTTAATGTAGTCAAATAGACCAGTCTTTTCTTTCATGGCTTCTGAGTTTTGTATTCCCCACTCCATGATTCTGAAAACATTCGCTGGAGATCTCATTTGGTACTTTTGTCGTTTATTTATTTATTCATTTTTGTTTTGTTTTTGGCTGTGCCACAGCATATGGGATCCTAGTTCCCTGACCAGGGATTGAACCCTCGACCCCTGAAGTAAGAATGCAGAGTCTCAGTGTGGTTTATTGTTTATATTTAAGTCTTTGCTCCACCTGGAGTTTGGCCATCCAGCTTGTTCTTCCCAATGGGCCAACAGCTACCCCAACACCATCTTTCTCCCTCTAAGGTGAACTGCCTCTCTCGTCAGCCGTGACCCTGGCATTTGATGGCAGCCCCAGGCTCCCACCTGACCGCCTCCCTTTCCAGGTCACCGAGAGCGAGCCCAGTGTGATGTGGCTCTCAGGGCTGCACATCCCAGAATCCTACCTCACGGCCCTGGTGCAGGCCACCTGCCGGAGGAACGGCTGGCCACTGGACCGCTCCACTCTGTTCACCCAGGTGACCAAGTTCCAGGACGCAGACGAAGTGAATGAGCGGGCAGGACAAGGTATGGCCAGCTCCCTGTAGACTCACAGTCTCTCCTGTAAGGTCTCCCTTCTGGAGCTGAAGGCGTGAGCACAGCGTGGGCCCGGATGGGCCAGGAAGTGTTTGAAGGTCAGACTGCTGCAAACACTGGCTGTGTCTGTGCACTGTCTGCGTGGGCCCTGGCATCTCTGAGGGTTGTCTGGATGCTTCTTGTCCGGTTTTTCCTTTGAGATGCGGGCTGATGTCAGGGGAGAGCTGAGCCACATTCGCCCTGCTTGTCTATGGGAAATGGGCTCCTAGGGTTAGAGTGTGAGCTTTCAAAGAACTGGATCGCCAGGTGGCTTCCCAGAACCATGAGAACCCAGGGGCATGGAAGCCAGGGAGTGGGATAGGCGAGGTGCGGACCATTTAATTGTGCTGTAACTTCAAGTCCCTTAGACACTGGCTACAGTCTGAAAACTACAGCTGGAAACTGCTATTTCTTGGGGGAGTCATGTCTTAGAACAGTGGTCCCCAACCTCTGGGATCTATTTCTGATGATCTGAGGCAGAGCTGATGTAGAAATAAAGTGCACAAGACATGCAATGCACTTGAATCATCCTGAAACCATCACCCCAAACATCGCCTCTGACTCCCAGTCCGTGGAAAAATTGTCTTCCACGAAACTGGTCCCTAGTGCCGAAAAGGTTGGGGACTGCTGTCTTGGAGTGAAGTGCAAGCACAAAAGCCCTCTTGATCTATTGATAGCTCGGGGAGCAGGGATTTATAGTGAACATTCAGGAATGTTCCATCCCCATTGTAGAAGCCCCAGAGAGGTCTCAAAGGGACTGGCGGTGCTGGGGCCTCCACCCTCTCTGGGCCAAGTGGCCGCCCTATTCTCCGCTCCTGGGCAAGTATGCACTGTCCTCCTCCCCGAGACCGCTTCCTCTGCGAGGCTTCAGCTCCCTGCTTTCCTGTCACTTTGGCTCTGGGGGGACTCAGAATTGCTGTGGTGCCAGCTGACTCTGGGGGCCCCAGGCCGCTAAGTCTGGGGTGCCAAATCGCTGGGGAGAGATGCCCACCCCTCCTCCATGGCACGGTGGCCATAGGGAGGGTCATGGGGTCTCTGGGGCATCGGATCTGGGCTGTTCCTCTACAAAGGGAAAGTGGGCCAGTTAGAAGTGGTGGCCATGTCTTTTGGGAACAGGCATGGGCTGTGTCTGGGGAAGGAGAATCGGTTAGTTACCTTTTTGTTTACTGATATGCACATCCCCTAAGAGCCATACAGCAGAATTATACGTCCCCCTGCCTGAGTCCAGGGTTTCCCGCATGGCTCAGTGGTAAAGAATCCACCTGCCAATGCAGGAGACGCGAGTTCTATCCCTGGGTTGGAGGAGGAAATGGCAACCCACTCCAGTATTCTTGCCTGGGAAATCCCATGGACAGAGGAGCCTGAGGGGTTGCAAAAGAGGCAGACACGACTGAGGGACTAAGCAACAATGCCTAAGCCTGGCTGTCTTCCTTGTGCCTCTAGGATGCTTTGTCTCAGGACTGTATCTAGAAGGCGCTGACTGGGACATAGAAAAAGGATGTCTTATCAAGAGCAAACCCAAGGTGCTGGTGGTTGACCTGCCCATCCTGAAGATCATCCCCATTGAAGCCCATCGCCTCAAGCTGCAGGTGAAATGCTGATGCCCACCCCAGTTCTCCTCTTCTGGTCTCCTCTGACTAGAGTTAGACACCAGGCGGTTTCCAGCAGTCTTGCCTTTTAGCACAGGAGCCCTTCACCTTTCAGGGCTGGGGGAAGCCCTTGAGCCCGTCCTCAGGAAATGCACTCCTGCGCATGAGTGTGTGCAGAGCCTTCCTCAGGGGGGCATGGGTTCAAGCTCGGATGCGGTGGTCCAGGCCTGCTTCAGGAGTGACTTCTCCCTTCTTGTGAAATTCTGTGGGCACTGCTTGGATCTGGAGTTACATTCGCTGTGGACAGCAGGTGCCTCCTGCCCTGCCGCCTACCCGCTTTTCATGGGTGTTTGCAGAGCCTGGGCGTGCCTCATGGGCTTGGTGGGGAGCCTTCTGGTTCCTTAGCTCTTTGATGAGCCTTCGCCCTCCCACCCACCCTCTGGGACTAGCGCTGCCTTCTGCAGGCTCAGCTGGTCAAGAATCCTCCTGCAATATGGGACACCTGGGTTTGATCCCTGGGTTGAGACAATCCCCTGGAGAAGGGAATGGCTACCCACTCCAGTATTCTGGCCTGGAAAATTCTATGGACTGTATGTATAGTCCACATATATAGTCCATGGGGTCATAAAGAGTCAGACACAACCACGCAGCTTTCAATTTCACTTTCGATTCTGCCCTCACACCCTTTTTCCTGTGCAGAACACCTTCCGGACGCCTGTCTACACCACCTCCACCAGAAGGAATGCCATGGGGGTCGGCTTGGTTTTTGAAGCCGATCTCTTTACCACGAAGCACATTTCTCACTGGGTCCTGCAAGGGGTGTGCCTCACCCTGAATTCTGATTAACCCTCTGGCTGAAGAAACAGCAATGGATTCTAAGTCTGTGGTCAGTGGTGGATATGCTGGAGTTAGGGACGACTAGATCGTCTGCTGTCACTTCTTGGGACTGCTGGAGGAAGGAGGGGGATTGACACTGCTTTTTCCTTTCATTTGAAATCCATTTTCATCTTTTTCCATATAAGTTAACCTGAATGGTTTTTTCAAAAAAAATTTTTTAAGGAGTCTATGTATTCAAAAAGTAAAATAAAAAAGAGCCTTTTAAGATGTGTCAAATTTTCTTTCCCTTTTCAGACAGAAATCTCTTTCCCTTCTCAACAAAATTGGCTGGCATGTCAATGGCACAAGTGAGAATTCTAATGTAAATTTGTCAAAGGTGTTTTTTTTTTGGTTTTTAGTATTTTCTTAAGTCATTTATTTGGCTGTGCCAGGTCTTAGTTGCAGTATGCAGGATCTTTAGTTTCAGTATGTGGGATTTAGTTCTCTGATGAGGGATTGAACCCCAGCCCCCTGCATTGGGAGCAGGGAGGTTTAGCCACTGAACCACCAGGGAAGTCCCCCAAAGGTGGTTTTCTGATAATCCAGGTCTGTTTCAGCAGCTGCCTCTTTGGGGCAAGCGCTGTGTGCTAGGGTGTGGGGTAGAAGGCAGGGGCTGCCCCATGGGGTCAGCAGGGGCCCCTTCCCTGGGCTGATGATGCCAAGGAGGAGCAGAGGTGGACAGAATCACCCAGGGCCTCTCCCTTCCACAAGTCTCCAGCCCAGTTCTTGTGGTGCAGACCTGCCAGCAGGTGGGTTAAGACAGTGGGTCTGATGTTTGAGCCCCACCTGAGCTCCTTCCCCCAACTGCCTGGGTTTGTGAGGGTGCAGACTTAGAAATTTCCAGGACCAGCAGCTCCCGGGTGTCCTTTCCTTCTGTGCACCTGGAGCCCTGGCCAGGCCAGTCTGGGGATGAGGAGCAGCTTAACTCTGCATAGGAGGGACAGGTCTGAGCTGAGCGCTAGCAGGACACGAGGGCAGGGCTGGAAAAGCGACTTTTGCCAGAAACGCAGAACATTCTAGGGACTAGCTCTGGGTAGTGTGAGCTAACCGGGGCTCCTCTTTCCAGAAGTGAACCCCACCCCAGGACCTACCCTGGGTGAGCCCACTGTCTGGGCAGCAGTTACGGGTGGGGGTGTGCTATTTCTCCCCCTCCCACTGTCTCTCCCCTCTAGGCCCACCCTGGGGTGGTTTAATAAAAGACACAAAACAGAAAGAAGGCAGGTTTAGAAAATAAAGTTTGTTGGGATCTTAAACATTTTGGATAAAACAACAAAAAATATGAACACACATTCAGGTCGTGGTGATATGAGGAGTAATGTCATCTTATTTAGTTCCTGTGACATAACATACATCTGCTCGGTTTATCTGTGCCGCCCCCGGGGTGAGTGTGTCAGTGGGGTCTCCATGAGGGCTCAGGGCTTTTCCGGAAAGGCCGCCCCGGAAACCCGAGGCGTGAGGTCAAGGCCGATATGCGTTGCTCCGACTTTAGAATTAGGCGTGTGACTATCGGATAATTTCGTTAACGTCGAGCAGGAACGTGGCCTGTGGCCCGTGCTGTGTGCGCGCGCGTGCGCGGAGGTTCCGCGGAGCGGGGCTAGAAGCAAGCGAGTGGGCACGCAGGTGTTTGGCCTCAGCGATTAGTAAATATGGATTCTGCGGCAGAGGCAAGATCCTGTTTCGGTGTCAAGTCAGAGGGCCAGAGGAGGAGCAGGAGGAGGAGAATCTGTTGACAGTGTGAAAAAAATTTGGCATGCATGGGAATTTAAAAAAAAAGACAAAGCAAAAGAGATGGTGAGGATGAAGTGTTTTCCTAGTGGTGATCACAGTGCCTCGACAGCGGGGTGGAGGGTCGCCGGGGGGTGGGGTGGGGCGCTCACACAGTTCTGTCCGTCCCTGAGTGCTTCCTGACCACCTTGCCTCCGTTCACCTGGTCCACCGCCAGCGTCTCCACCTCGGGCGGGCCTGCGCCGGGGCCACGTGGT
>NW_011494732.1:4975352-4978418 GCF_000754665.1 Bison bison bison | reverse complement strand
GTAGCTGGCCAGCGCAGGGCTGCCGGCCGGGCTGCCGTCCGAGGTGCCGCCCGCGCTCAGGAGCTTCCTCTTGGTGGCGTGCAGCTGCGAGGTCAGGTAGGCGATGGTGCCGGCGCGCTGCTCCAGCTCGCTGGTCAGCACGCCCAGCTTGTGGCTCTTGACCTTCAGCTCCTCCAGGTACTTGCGCTCGCGTTCCTTGATGGTGTTCTCCAGCACAGTGATCATCGCGTTCTTCTGCTCCAGCTCCTTTAGCAACTCCGTGTTCTCGTCCTCCTTCAGTTTCAGCTGCGCCTCCAGGTCTTCACATCTTTTCTTGAGTTCACTGCTTCTGGAAGCTCCGTCCCCTGGATGGACAAGCCGAGGGGGCAGAGTGAGAACCCAAGGGCAGGGCGGCTAGCTGCTGGGGGTTGGGGGGACGGGGCCAGGGAGACCTTTCCTGCAAGGATCAGGGGTCTAGGCCGGCCTCGCCTCCCCATGGGAGAGGGGTATGCCTGCCCAAGATGGGTGTGGTACCCACAGGCCACAAGGAAGGCAGGACCCCACCCCTCATGCCCCTTCAGTGTCCTCTCCTCCCAGGAAAGGGCAGGTGATCAGGAGGTCTTTGAGGCCCCGTCCAGTTCAGTTCAGTTCTGTGGCTTAGTGCATGAAAGATGTCTCCAAATTTAAAAAACGCTGATGTTAAAATGGGCAGCTTCAGAGTTTTGGTTGGTTATGGTTTAATCACTGAGTCCTATCCAACTCTTTTTGCAACCCTGTGGACTGTAGCCCGCCCAGCTCCTCTGTCCGTGGGGCTTCCCAGTCAAGAATACTGGAGTGGGTTGCCATTTCCTCCTCCAGGGGACCTTCCGACCCAGGGATCCTACCCATGTCTCCTGCATTGGCAGGAGGATTCTTTATTGCTGAGCCACCTGGGACGCCTTAAACCTTTCCAAAGGCATAGGATTACACTGTTAGCAGAGCCATCTGTCTGCTCCATTCAAAGCACGTTTTGGAAAGACAGACATACACGTTCTCCATGTCTAAGGCACAAAAGCTCTCAAGTTGCAGGGAAGACCCAATACCAGGCTGCCACCTTTTCCCTGCCTCAGGTCCCCTCTCTGCATCTCCCACAGCCTGAACCGTAACCCCTGGGGGAAGGCCTGTTTAGAAAAAGCCATCTTGATTTCACTGTGGTTTCTGCACTTTTAAAATCGTCATCCTGTTCTCTGGTGCAGCTGTTTGGGACAGGCCATAGCGGCCCTGGCTTCTGTCCCCTCTGCCCCAGCTGCCAGCGGGCAGGTAGCTTTGTGGGTCCCTGAGGATTCTGGCTTTGGGGGAGCATTGCTGGGACAAGTCTAGAGAGAGGCGTTCAGGGCTGTTCTGGAGGCCACCCAGTAATGTGGCCCCTCGGTCAGCCAGTCTGTAGAGAGCACACGTGCTGTGCCAGGCCCTGTGCTAACTCGCTGGACACAGATGGACCACTGCTCCATCCCTTCTTTCTGGTTTATGTCACATCTTGTTCTTGGTTACAAAAAGAACGCATACTCACTGTAAAAAACCAGAGAACCCAGAAAAGCAGAGGGGTGAAGTGAAAGTCAGTCAGTCATGCCCAACTCTTTGTGACCCCATGGACTACAGCCTGCCAGGCTCTTCTGTCCATGGGATTCTCCAGGCAAGGATACTGGAGTGGGTTGCCATTTCCTTTGCCAGGGGATCTTCCTGACCCAGGGATCGAACCCTGGTCTCCTGCACTGCAGGAAGATTCTTTACTGACTGAGCTACCAGGGAAGCCCACAGAGAATGGGCATTCTAAATGAAGTGTTGGTCGCTTCGGTTGTGTCTGACTCTGCAATTCCATGGACTGTAGCCCACCAGGCTCCTCTGTCCATGGAATTCTCCAGATAAGAATACTGGTGTGGACAGCCATTCCCTTCTCCAGGGGATCCTCCCAACCTAGGGATTGAACTTGGGTCTCCTGCGTGGCAGGTGGATTCTTTACGGTCTGAGCCACCAGGGAAGTCCATTCTAAATACATGTGTCAATCAAAAAAAAATAAGAGCATGCACCCCTCCTGCCCGACTGACAGCCCCTCGTCACACCTAGGGAGTCCAGACTGCTCTCCCCCTCCTCTAGGAGAGCTCTGATCACACGTGCAACTCTTCACAGCAAATGTGTTTTCTTCTACGTGTGTCATTAGTGAAAACAGGTGGCACCAACATCTGCCACAATAGGAAACAACAGTGGAATCAAATCTGGGGAAGGGAGTTCTTACCTGTTTGATCCGAACTCTTGACTGTCAGCTCGTATGTTAAATCTAAAAAGGAGATCACATACAACCACTGTGAGTGATTACTGCGCATTCAAAACCGTCATCTGCTCTGAAAATGCAGAACTGACTCCCACGATCAGTCCAAGGGTCCTGCCCAGACAGGGCAGGGACTGCCAGCATTAGAGGCAAAGTGACAACAGAGACCATCAGCGGCCACTGGCCTTAGTAGGGCTCAGAGGGGACCCTTCTTTCCCCTAATACGCACCCAACATCCACAATTACCAAGCAGCTTGCTCTGTGTATTACACTTTGATCCTTGGTTCCAAGATGTATTAATAATCTCTAGCCATTGCACTTGGATCCTTCCAAGTCCTCAGTAAGCTGAGAACTGGCTTTCCAGCTTTATGCTTGGTGCATGTGGCCTCGGCAAAGAGGATGAGGTAAGGCATTCAGAGGGACTCCAGCGATGACAGGGTTAACCACCCAGAGGAGGGAAGTGAAACCCCCTTCTCACTCCCCTGGCGCAGCTCTGGAGGCAACCAGTGTGAAATTGTCTTGATGACAGGTTCTGCTTTGCTCGGCAGCCCTGGAGGACAGGCCTAGGACTGCCCGCCCCCGCCCTGCCCCGGTCCCTGAAGGTTGCTGGGTGCCCCCACCCCCATACCTGTGCAATGTTGCTGCAGCCGCCTGATCTCCGCGTGCAGCCCCTTGAGCGTGCTGGCGTGCTCCCGCTGAAGGAACAAGAGGTTCTTCTGTGCGCTGTGTAACTGGTTCTCCAGGTTTGTGGCTGCCCTGCTGACATGCAGGTGACCTGCGGG
>NW_011494732.1:4963587-4975252 GCF_000754665.1 Bison bison bison | reverse complement strand
TGACCTGCGGGGGACACAGGGCCTGGTGGTAGGAGGGTCGCGGGGTGACAGGCAGGAAAAGGACACTGCCTGCCGCCTGTCCCCCCACCCCCTGCCCTGTGGCTTTGTGGGGTGGAGGGCAGTGTGAGGCCCAGCTCCGGATGCACACGGTTCCCTGATTCCAAACCCTGGCCTCGCCACAGGCTACCCGGCTGCGACCGACTGAGGCCAGACTCACTCCTGAAAGACGTCCTTGAGCGGGTAAAGCACTGGCTGCCTCCTTCCAGGAAAACCAGCTGCTGAGGAAGTGAAGTCTAGAGCTGCCAGGCCAGGAGTAGGAGGGAGATGAAGGGGCATTTCAGAGGGAAGCCCCCCAGGACGTCACAGACTTGAGAGCCAGCCACCAACCAGACCCTTCTCTCTTCTTCTGATTTCCTGAGAATGATCCCATGGGGCCACAAGGAGTGGTCTGGAGTCCAGACTCAGACCCTGCCCTACTCCCCGCCCCTCAGCTTCCAGCCTCCATCATCAGCCGCTCACTCAGGGCTCAGACTCTTGGCCTAACTGTAACTCGAGAAATGCGGTGAAGTCAGCCGGCCTTTCTGGAAAGGCTACCAGAGTAATTCAAGACCCTTTGCACAGTACTGGAAAATGCTATGGATGAAATGTGGATTATCTGTCTATAAATTATTCCTGTGAATACAGAGCCTCACAGTGCTTTTTCCCTAGTCTGCTGGGCCAGCAGGCACCCCCTCAGAGGAAACACCACCTCTCACGGGGCTTCCAGTGGCTGGGTGTGTGGTAGGGCAGCAGCGTGGCTCAAGGGGCCGCTCTAGAGGTGACAGCGCAATGGGTGACACCAAGCTCAGTCTGTTATCTTTTTTTTTTTTTAACTTTACAATATTGTATTGGTTTTGCCATACATCCAAATGAATCCGCCACAGGTATACATGTGTTCCCCATCCTGAACCCCCCCTCCCTCCTCCCTCCCCATACCATCCCTCTGGGTCGTCCCAGTGCACCAGGCCCAAGCATCCAGTATCGTGCATCGAACCTGGACTGGCGACTCGTTTCATATACAGTATTATACATGTTTCAATACCATTCTTGAGTCCCATGGTGAAATCTACACCCCAACTCTTGAGCTAAGAATGGGGTGTATTTAGAACCCTAGGACATGTGTTTTTCTTCACAAGAGAAAGCTCCTTCAAAGGAAAATGAAGATGTGCAGGGAAGGACGGAGGGTGCGCCAGACAGAGCCTGGGAGGAGGATGCTCACCCGCACATCCTAGAAAGACACGCCTAGCAGGGGAGAAGCTGGCGAGACACAGCCGTGACTAAGAGGAAACTGAGGGGCTTCCCCGGTGGCCCAGTGGTAAAGTACCCGCCTGCCAACGCAGGAGACTCGGGTTCAAACTCTAGGTCGGGAAGATCCTCTGGATAAGGAAATGGCAACCCACTCCAGGAATCTTGCCTGGAGAATCCTGCAGACAGAGGAGCCTGGCAGGCTACAGTCCATGGGGTCACAAAGAGTCAGATGCGACTGAGCACACAGGCAGACACACGCAGCTTTGGGTGGCAGTGTTCACCGCGCCTTAGTACAGGAAGCGATCTGGGAAAGTGTTGCCTGGAGCCTTAGAATTTATCTTCCCTCTGACTTAGCAATTCCATTTCTAGGAATCCACCAGAGGGAAATAATAACCTCCGTGTGAGGAAGATGGAGCTGTAAGGACAGTCATTGCACTGCATTTTACGGTCAGAACTGAGTCAGGAAACAAACTCAAAATCCAGTAAGAAGGAACGGGTTGAATAAATGAGAGAGTCATCTCTATGGAAGGAGGATCGGATCTCCCCAGAGGCCTGGAACTCTACCTAAGGTCTGGCCGCAGGCCACGCCACAGTTGAGTTTCCATCCACCAGAGCTGCCCTCGGAGGAGCCGAGAGCAGCCTGCCTGTGGGAGCAAGGAAGGTTTCTGCCACCCCCGGAATTGTCTCCGTGCTGCAGCCACAAGCTTCTTGTACGTGACTGCTGGGCCAGATACTAGTTCTAACTGTAGCCCCATGGTGCCTGAGATCCTGACGGCATGGTCAGGATGTGGCCTTGGGAGGCGTACGCTGACCTAACAAGGCGCCAGCTCGGAGCAAGGCAAGTCCAGGGTGTGAGCCATGAAGGGTATGTGGCAATTCCAGGGGAGATGTGTTTCTCTTTAAAAGGACAGACCTGGGACTTGCCTGCTGGTCCACTGGTTAAGACACTGAGCTTCCAAAGGAAGAGGTGCAGGTTTGATCCCTAGTCGGGGAACTAAGAGCCCACATGCAGCGCAGCCAGAAATAATTTAAAAGGACAGACCTAAATCTGTGCTAATGTGGCTAATGGAAAAAGCAGAGCCTGTGTTTTAGGGGGTTGCCATTGATGAAAAAGAACCGTTTACATTCCATCCAGAACTTGGTGGGTCCAGGCGGGTAAAGAACAGACCGGGCGTCCAAAGCCCCCTCGCTGTCCATCTTCTCTGCGACCTGGAGCAGCCACCGCTGTGTCTTGGTGACCCTACTTCAAAAACGGTTCTCGAATCCACTGGTTTTTCTCCGTCTTACGCCTAAGCCACATCACCCTCACCTGGATCGCTGTAGAACCCTCCCTCTGTCCCCTCTCACCTCCTCGATTCCGTCCCCACAGAGGAGCAGAGTGATGTTAACAGGACCTTCCACGGCTCTGAGTGGGGTGGGTTCACGAAGCCCCGGGACCAGCCCTGTGGTCTCCACGCCCAGCGGCTCAGTGAGCGTCCAGGGCCTTGGCCTCTGGGGGCCTGTCTTGGGTCCCTCTGCCCAAAAGGCTCCTCTCGTGTCCTCCCTTCAGCCCACCGTTCCCTGTGAGCTGAGGTCTGCATGTCTTTACTTCTTGGCTCAAGTTCACTTCTGCCCTGGCCCCAGGCTGGGCGTGGTCACGCCTCCCGCCCTTCACCGCCAGCCCACAACTAGCCAACTATCTCCTGCCTCCATGCACAGACTGCAGGTTGGGTCACTGCTGGATCCCAAGCCCTTGCTCGGAGTGTGGCACCCAAGAGGCCAGCTGTCAGCACTTGCTAAACCAGCGGGCCCCAGCACCAGGCTGTCGAGCGTGGGTGTGGCACCAGGGGAGCTCAAGGCCTTTGGGGCTAAAGAGCCTTTGTTTCCACAAACTTCTGACTTAATTTTGCGCCTCTCAAGGCATGCCTTGTGCAAAGAAAGCACGATATACTACAATTGCAAAACGGTTTTGTCCAGCGCTGATGGTACAAATGAGGTGCCCAGAAATAAATATTTCTATGACGTACCATCAGGAGCAGGGAGGGGAGTGGAAATGTGGCCTCCACAGGCACCCCTTTTCCACATCACAGCATGGGGTTCAGTTTTGCTTGTGGGGACGTTGCCAGTGGTCCAGGGGTTAAGAATCTGTTTTCCAAATTAGGGGACTCGGGTTCAATCCCCAGCTTCCCTGGTAGCTCAAGTGGTAAAGGATCTGCCTGCAATGCAGGAGACCTGGGTTTGATCCCTGGACCAGGAAGATCTTCTGGAGGCAGGTATGGCTACCCACTCCAGTATTCTTGCCTGAAGAATCTCAAGGACAGAGGAGCCTGCTGGGCTACAGTCCACGGGGTAGCAAAAGAGTCAGACACGACTGAAGTGACTGAGCATGCATGCATGGGTTCAATCCCTGGTTGGGGAACTAAGAATCCCACATGCCACAGGGCAACTAAACCCATGCCACAACTAGAGCAGCCCCCGAGCCACAATGAAGATCTGTGTGCCACAACTAAGACCCAAGGCGGTCAAATAAATAAATATTAAAACATGTTTTACTTGTAACAAATTTAATGATTTAAATAAGCATTTGCATTCTAGCTGCCTTCATGAGTCAGCGACTTGAACTGCACTAAATCTGTTATTCATTAATTCATCACCATAACTACAGAAATAAAAGTGTGCCCTCGAAGCTTCCCATTCACGCGGGCAGGCAGTCTGGAGACGAAGGAACAGAAGACAGACAGGGGAGTGTGAGTGTATGATGGGCAGAGCCGGCTCTGTTTGGAGCTCGGACAGTTGGAGGACAAGGGTTTTTCAGCCCTGTGATACTCCATCTGGATGCTGGTGTCTCCTCTTCTACAATCTACACTGACTTACAAGGCCCAGAAGAGGAGATACCATCTGGGCAGGGCATCCTCTGGTTGCTGGATGTCCACGAGAGAGACAGGTTCACTTAGGTCCAAGGAGACAAGTCTCATCTCCAAATGGGATCCAGATTACTGTCAATACATTATTTTCTCACCAGCACAAAGAGGTAAACCGTATCACTGACTTCCGGAGAATAGAGAGTTGCTGCTGTTTTAAAGAAGGTGATGGTTTGGGACTGCCCTGGTGGTCCAGTGGCTCAGACTCCGTGCTCTCAGTGCAGAGGGTCTGGGTTCAATCCCTGGTCAAGGAACTAGATCCTACATGCTGAAACTAAGAGTTCACGTGGCGCAACTAAACATCTGATGTGATGCAACTGAGACCTGGCACAGCCAGATAAATAATGTAAAATAAATATTTTAAAAGAGAGAAGGTAATGATTTAATGTCATCTCCTTGGCTACTGATGACACGGAATCACCACGACGACTTAATCCTTCCAAGCAGCTGACATGAATGAAGCTACAGAAGCATCCTGTTTAGATCAAGGAGACGCAGCTGAGACGCAGACAGTCTGGAGGAAGGGAGGGAATCGGTCCTGGGAGGCTGTATTCAGCATCTCTGAGGCGCTATGGGATTCAGAGACATGAAGGAGCATTCATGACCCCTCCCTGGAAGGGTCAGCGCGACGGATGAAGGGAAAATGCAGGCGTCTGCTGCAGATGAATAATGCATCCGGCTTGAGCAAAGGCACTCAGGCCCCCTCAGCTGTGTCAGCCAGTAATGGCGGGTGACATCCATAAAGCGTGGCTGGCAAAACACTGCACTTTTCAGGTCAAAAGGGCACACACTACACGTTGTGGGCTCTTTGTACTGCAGCTTTTTGTCTCGAGGCAATCCCGTTTCTTCTCTGTGTTACCAGGAGCCATCGGCAATTTTACAGTTATTTGCTTGGTCAAAGGCAGCGTGGCCTGGACACGGGCCCTCTTCTCCCCTGGGAGATGCAGTCCTCGCTGCGAAGGACTAGATTTCAGCCAGGGTAGCAGTCAGAGGGCAAGCCTGCCCTCTGCCCGCATCTTCCCCAGGGAACCCTGGCAGAGGCAGACGCCTTGGGCATCTCAAAGTGGGCCCACCTGTGGAACCGGTTACCTTAATTGTGTTTGGAGGTTAGGCCACATCCATGTTTTTTTCCCCCTTTGGCAAATTCACTAGGAATTAAATTTCTGTGAATTTACTGTTTGCTCTACATGTTCAGAAACTTAACACTCGAAAAGGACTGAGTTCTATAAAGGTGGGCACCTGGCCGCGACGGCTTCCCAGAGTGGGGAGGGACATGAACATCATCTCCTGGTGACGACATGCTCTCCGTGACTGTTCTCAGAGAGACGTGGGGACCCCGACCTTGCTGGGTCTGCTCTGTCTCGGCCTGAGGACAAATGGCCCGTCAGTAGCTCATGTCCAGTTGTCAACCAAACTCACAACTAATGTCCCTTCCCCGCTTTCAGGGCTTTACTGTATAAATGATGACATTAGGGTCTTATTTATGGAACTGTCTCCGCTCACACGAGAACAGAGTGTTTTCCCAACACTTATGTCACTTCACAAACACCCCTCTGGGGAAAAACAGGAACCTACCTACCCACAAGCAAAAGGGTAGTTCGAGAAATGCCGCATCTGAGCCTTGCTCCTCGCCCTCGGGTCCTGTGCATGGATCTCAGTTTCGTTCAGGGATTCAGATGCTTTCCACAAAGCACATGTCTTGTAGTGCTCTGTGGCCGAGGGGAAAGGAGCACCGTCTGTTGCAGAAGCGTCTTGGCCGGAAGGGATGCAGTGCCCACCACCTCCCCCCACCCCTGGCAGACCACCAGGATGGGCCTGGAGCACCACTGCTAACGCAGGCAGGATTCACCACTGCCTACACGCAGGTGAGTCAATGACCAAGAAGGCTGTGCTGTCCATCCAACACAGCAGAAAGAACTCACCAACCAGTTCTGCTTTTTTTTTTTTTTTTGACCACACCACTCGATCCCTACCAGGGATTGACCCCCATGCCCCCTGCGCATTGGTAGTGAGGGGTCTTAACCACTGCCCCCCTGGGGAAGTCCTGAGTCTTGCTCTTAATACCAGCCAGGGTTTCCAGGAAATGGGCGAGGGCGTTCTGGGCCTAGCCAGCCTTTCTTTGGAAAGCAGCCAGGCAGCACAGGAAGAGACAACGAGGTACTGTCACGTGATGTGTGCATCCTGATCCTTGGCCGGTGCCCAGTCCAGGAGCCGGGGCCACATTCCCTGTCTCCCTGTCCACGGCCAGGCTCACAGGAGCCCTCTGGGGGCCGAGTCAGCACGGAGCCCGTTCTGGGGCCAAAAGCAGTGCCTCAGCTCGGCCACCAGCAGCCGGAGACGGCCCTGGGACTCCAGTGGCAGAGGCACTCGGGCCAGATTCATCTTTTCCCCTTTTAAACAGGTACCTTGCTTTTGCTCTAACGGCTCTCCTAGGCACACTCAGATCTTGCCTACGTTCTCCTCTCGAGGCATAGCCCTGATCGTGTCACATCCCTCTGATGTTCTTGGAGTCCAGCTCCATGTTCCCAGAGGCCGTGCCTGCCAGCTGCCTCCCCTCGGCCTCCCCCGGCACGCCTACGCTGCTGGCCCCTCACCCTCGGCATCTGCCCCGCTCCCCACCCCAGCACGGGGCCTCTGCACACCGGTCTTGCAATCTACACTGCTCCTGGCAAACCAACGCCCACCCACTCTTCCTCCATGTCTGCACTCCTTCCCGCATTACGTACGAGCTTCGGATACTTTTCTATGGCTTCCTGAGGGTGCCGAGTGGGGAATCTCAACAAGAATTACAGGGCATTAATAAAAAAGCACTGCCACAGTGCTGATTCGAACATGACCTCATCCCGTAATTTCTTCACATGCCAGAAGCAATATTTTCAAGTATCCCGGGACCACACTTCTTAGACTAAAAGAAATGAAGTATCCTTGTTAGGGAAGGGTCTCACCATTTAAAAATGGGACATTTCTTTGTTCCTGGGTGATCGAAAGTAGACCTATCTTTTTTGCTCGACACAAAACTTGTGGAAATAGGGTAATAATTTTAGAATCTGAAAAAAAATTATAGCACACCCAGTACTCACGTGGTGCTGTGAATTAGTTATAACAAGCTATTTTAGATTCTAGTCATGAATAAGTTATAACCCATTCACATCTGGTTCTCAGGCCGTGAACCACCAGAAAGACAGGAGCCTGGCTGCCTCTGCAGGTGCTCGGCAGGGCCTGAGACCCAGCAGGAAGTGCCTGGCTCTGTCCAGACCCTCGGCGTCCAAGCCTTTTGTGCATAAAGACCTCTGCGGCTTTTCCTGTGGGAACTCTCTGTGCGGCTCTGGTGTCCTTTAGCTGAAGCACTGTCATGGTGAATATGAAGACTGGCCAGAGGACAAAGGTGGCGAGTGTCGTGATGAAGTGTAAGAGGAGAAGAGATGGTTTCCAGCCTTGAGGTGGTGCCCTAAGTAGATTCATACACTCAGGAAAGGCTGAGGGTGGAAGAGACCTTCAAAAGCAACTATTCTGTATTTCCACACCTCTGTATTTCAAGGTCAAGAACCTGCAGCCCAACAAAGATTTGCTTAGCACAGTAGGATTTAAAAAAAGGGCAGAAAGGCAAAAGTCTTGAGGTGCTTGAGTGTTTAGGGGTTAAATCTAACCCTATTTTGCCACCAAAACCATCGTAATATCTAACTTAAGGAGCCATCCCAGTGCTGGAATTTGCTGGTAGTCCAGTGGCTAAGAGTCCAAGCTCCCAATGCAGGGGGCTCGGGTTCAATCCCTAGTCAGGGAACTGGATCCCACATGCCACAACTAAAGATCTGGCATGCCTCAACAAAGACTGAAGACATGGCAAAGCCAAATAAACAAATACATAAAAAGGGTTAAGTGCTCAATGCAATCACTTATGGTGTCTGGCACGCAGTAAGTCCTCCGTAAACGTCAGCTATATTATTTTACGTAAATGTTGGTCAATATACAAATATTGTTTACTTGGTCCCACACTAGGGTATGATGTTTCCTGAACATCATCTGAGTTTGAAAATGAGCTAGCAAAGGATTCTAGTTCCTTCCAAAGAGGAAAACATAAAAGCAGACGGGGCATTTTCTGATGGCCTTTTCCATTTTCATTGGAGAGAAGCCATTCAGGGAAGTGAACAGAGACAGGCAGGCAGAGCCAGGCACCCTAAGGGACAGTAGAACCTACTTCCTACTTTGAATCAATCTATAAGACTCTACAAGAAGCTACAAGAAGGTCGAAGGCTAATTAGGCCATCAGCTCTCAATCCAGGATACCTGCTTGTAACAAGGGAAACTTACCGTCTCTGAGAAGTGAATCCTGACGTTATTCTGCATTCACAACCTTCCTGGATAAAGACACTGTTGTGAGTTGCATGACCCCGTCATTTCTACTTGCACATATTATTTAAGAAATTCAACTGATAAGTTGTCTGAGAGTCCTCAAGAGTTGGGGCACCAAGAAAAAGGACGGCATTTCAAGGAGATGAAAGCATTCAGCAGCCACTCCAAAAATATTCTGATAAAAGGAATGGACACCATGAAAAAGTGGAAGCAAAAAGGACACTGAAAATCAAAGGTGCAACTGTTTTTAAAGTGAGAAAAAATCTTATTAATTGTTCTTAAGGAATTGGGATATTTTTAAAAACTAATACAACAGGTGAGTTGAGAGCTCAGCACACCAATCAGAACCTGGGGTTCCAATTCAGACTCAGCCACGTTCTAACTGTAGCCTCTGTCTGCCCCTACTGTGTCCTCCCATGACACAGGGAACAATACCAGTACTTATAAGACACAGTGACTGGGGGATGTCTCAGATAAAGCACTTAACCTATGTCTGGTCTACAGCGATAAAGTGGTACCTGCACTAAATCTGCACTCGTCCACATGAGTGGAAACTGGGTGGAGATATTTTGTGAGGCCTGTTCTCTGTCTGGGTGGATAGTGCATATCATCTTTTAATAGCTGGTCTGTAAGCTTCCCAGGTGGCACACTGATAATCCACCTGCCAACGCAGCAGACGCAAGAGATGTGGGTTTGATCCCTGAGTCAGGGAGATCCTCTGGAGTAGGAAATGGCAACCTGCTCCAGTTTCTTCTTGCCTGGAAAATCCCATGGACAGAGGAACCTGGAGGGCTATAGTCTGTGGGGTTGCAAAGAGTCGGATGTGACTGAGCACATAAAACTTCTTTAATGATGAAAATATATTACTTTATAGTCAGAGAAAAATATAAAGCAGTTTCTCTTAAAAAAACATAACCACTAACTATCCACTAGCAAAGTGGTATCATATGTTTTAATTATGCTGTTTCAGGGTAGTCTTGGGTTGCTTTACCAGTTTTTATAAAAGCAACAATTTAGTGTCCCTGAGACATGCAGAAAATGATTGTGACGAGCCCTTGAGCACCTCCCCACCCCCATGTGTTACACCTTCCTGTAATTCTCTGACATTATCCATCATAAAATGTAAGGCCCATCAATAGTTCTTTAGTCACTGACAGCCATTTCCTCCTTGAAAGAATGCACAGTCTAACATGAAAGCTGTAATAGATGTGATTAGAGGGATCCGCAATTAGGTGGGGAAATACGATACGTGGTCGTCTGGGAAGTCTGCAGTCACTGGAGGCCTACACGATGGATTTATGAACCATGATTCTCTGCAGTCTGATTAGCTCATAGTTTAAGTGGGGGGCGGGTTGGGCTTCTATATAAAAAATCATATGTCAAGTGTCTGTACACTGGTAGGGGCTCGGCCCTTCCGTGTGAAAATGTCTCAGGAAGAGAACAGGTCTGTGTTTCGTTTCAGGTTGTCTAAAAGGCCCTCCGAGTGGGCCGCGCAGGCCGGGTAAAGACAAGCACGTGCAGTCCCATGGTCTGAAGCCATCCGGTACCTTCCAGGAGCGCCTGGAGCCTCCTGGAAAACTGGGTGACTTCACCCGCTGCGGCAGACCCCACCCCAGGAGGCAGGGGCACCAGCACCCCGTCCTCCCCCAACCCCGGCCAGGAGGGGCTGCCCCCGGGGCATCACATCAGCACAGTCAGCTCAGTGCTGCTTGTTTCAGGGAGGGTGCGTCTAAGGAAGGAGGTGGCCAAGGCTGGTGGGGCTGTGATGGCGCCACTTGGCCCTGCCTGTCCTCCTCCCGCTCTTTCTGGGCAGCCTCCAGCTGACTTCCCCCAAGGATGACCCAAATAGCTTCATTTCAGAAGCTAGAGCAGAAAACATTTGCAACTAAATAGAGATGCCATTCGTGAGCTTCTGACAAGCTTGTGGTTGAGCCAACAATCTAGGGACATATAAAACCTCACGGCTCACCACACACCTAGTTCTACCTAGTGATATTTGCCTGTAAAAGGAAAGGAAAATTAGCAAGTCATATCTGATGAGTGGTTCCATTTCTACATCTGACTGTGATTACTGCAGATTTTAATTGTCTGCGGGTTGATAACTCTTAAGTTATGGTGACCCAAATGCCAAACTGTCTTTTCACACTAATGAAATAGGAGATACTTCTTAAATGTTACTGCTTGATGATCACTATCCTAAACTGTATTTCTGAGGCTGAGATGTGTTCAAGCGAACACTTGCTTTAAAAAAAACTCTGTGTGTGGTTTACCAAACAGATGAACCATTTCAATGGATTTAGCTGATAGGGTTTTTCTTTTATCTATCTTACGGGCCTGACTAATAAGAGTATAGGTTTTAAGGAAAGAAAGGCATCATTAATCAAAGCTCTATACACTTTAATTTAGCCATACTTTTCTTTTATTACTTACAATAAAGTAAACTAGTCAATTGTTTCAGTCGTGCTAATAGAACATATTTAGCCAAACTCTCACTGGGCATCTAAGAAGATGACCACTGATATATAAAAGCACAAGCCTTTATCCTTGTGCATATCCTGAGATATGTAGATAAAACCACTCCAGTGGCAGAAACCTCAGCAGTGGCCACAGGACTGGAAAAGGTCAGTTTTCATTCCAATCCCAAATAAAGGCAATGCCAAAGAATGCTCAAACTACCACACAATTGCACTCATCTCACACGCTAGTAAAATAATGCTCAAAGTTCTCCAAGCCAGGCTTCAACAATATGTGAACCGGGAACTTCCAGATGTTCAAGCTGGTTTTAGAAAAGGCAGAGGAACCAGAGATCAAATTGCCAACATCTGCTGGATCATCGCAAAAACAAGAGAGTTCCAGAAAAACATCTAATTCTGCTTTATTGACTATGCCAAAGCCTTTGACTGTGTGGATCACAATAAACTGTGGAAAACTCTTAAAGAGATGGGAATACCAGACCACCTGACCTGCCTCTTGCGAAATCTGTATGCAGGCCAGGAAGCAACAGTTAGAACTGGACATGGAACAACAGACTGGTTCCAAAGAGGAAAAGGAGTCCGTCAAGGCTGTATATTGTCACCTGCTTATTTAACTTGTATGCAGAGTACATCATGAGAAACACTGAGCTGGAC
>NW_011494732.1:4960038-4963487 GCF_000754665.1 Bison bison bison | reverse complement strand
GCTTAAAGCTCAACATTCAGAAAACTAAGATCATGGCATCTGGTCCCATCACTTCATGGGAAATAGATGGGGAAACAGTGGTAACAGTGGCTGGCTTTATTTTGTGGGCTCCAAAATCACTGCAGATGGTGATTGCAGCATGAAATTAAAAGACGCTTACTCCTTGGAAGGAAAGTTATGACCAACCTAGACAGCATATTAAAAAGAAAAGACATTACTTGGCCAACAAAGGTTCATCTAGTCAAGGCTATGGTTTTTCCAGTGGTCATGCATGGATGTGAGAGTTGGACTATAAAGAAAGCTGAGCACCGAAGAATTGATGCTTTTGAACTATGGTGTTGGAGAAGACTCTTGAAGGTCCCTTGGACTGCAAGGAGATCCAACCAGTCCATCCTAAAGGAGATCAGTCATGGGTGTTCACTGGAAGGACAGATGCTGAAGCTGAAACGCCAATACTTTAACCACCTGAAGCGAAGAGCTGACTCATTGGAAAAGACCCTGATGCTAGGAAAGATTGAAGGCAGGAGGAGAAGGGGACGACAGAGGATGAGATGGTTGGATGGCATCACTGACTCAATAGTCATGAGTTTGGGTAAACTCCAGAGTTGGTGATGGACAGGGAGGCCTGGCGTGCTGCAGTCCATGGGGTCACAAAGAGTCGGACACGACTGAGCGACTGAACTGACCTGACAAGGGTGAAAAAAGAGAATGAAAAAGTGGGCTTAAAACTCAACATTCAGAAAACTAAGGTCATGGCATCCAGTACCATCACTTCCTGGCAAATAGATGGGGAAAAAGTGGAAAGAGTGACAGATTTTATTTTCTTGGGCTCCAGAATCACTGTGGACAGTGACTACAAGCCATGAAATTAAAAGATGCTTTTTCCTTGGAAGAAAATTATGACAAACCTAGACAGCATATTAAAAAGCAGAGACATCACACTTTGCCAACAAAGGTCTGTCTAGTCAAAGCTATGCTTTTTCCAGTAGTCATGTATGGATGTGAGAGTTGGACCATAAAGAAGACAGAGCGCTGAAGAATTGATGCTTTCGAGATGTGGTGCTGGAGCAGACCCTTGAGAGTCCCTTGGAAACTTTCAAAGAGATCAAGTCAGTCAATCCTAAAGGCAATCAACCCTTAATTATTCACTGGAAGGACTGTTGCTGAGGTTGAAGCTCTAACACTCTGGCCACCTGATGTGAAGTGCTGACTCACTGGCAAATACCCTGATGCTGGGAAAGATTGAGGGAAACAGGAAAAAGGGATGACAGAGGATGAGATGGTTGGATGGACATGAGTTTGAGCAAACTCAGGGAGATGGTGAAGGACAGGGAAGCCCGTTGCGCTGAAGTCCATGGGATCGCAAAGTGTCAGATACGACTTAGCAACAAGAGTCCTTGTGCTATTCTAGAAAGCTCTGCCCACTCCCAGTCCTGTCGTCCTTTGTTGTTCGGTCATGTCCAACTCTCTGAAACCCATGGACTGTAGCACGCCAGGCTCCACTGTCCTCTGTGTCATCCTGGACAGCATTATAATTGAGCTAGGCAATCATGCAAATCAAGTCACCTCCCAGCTTGCCCTTCTACAAAATGGGCCTATGTGGGTTATTTCCAACAAGTTTAAAGAATAGTAGAGATCTTTGAAATCATTAAAACAGTCCAACAATAGTCAAGTCAGTGACTAAAGGCACCAGGGCCAACCATTCAGTTTCAGTAATTACATATCCTCTGGTGATCACTAATAAAGTATTTTTATGGGGCTTTTTTCCTTAAACACACTTTTTTGAGTTTTTCTTTTAACTATTTTTTATTGGAGTATAGTTGCTTTACAATGTTGTGTTAATTTCTACCACATGTATGCAAAGTCGCTTCAGACTCTTTTTGACTCTATATACCATAGCCCACCAGGCACTGCTATCCATGGGATTTCTGAGGTAAGAATACTGGGGTAGGTTGCTGTGCTCCTCCTCCAGAGGAACTTCCTGACCAAGGGGTCAAACCCACGCCTCTTACGCGTCTCCTGCTTTGGCAGGCGGGTTCTTTACCACTGGTGCCACCTGGGAAGCCCAGTTTCTCCCGTACAGCAAAATAAGTCAGCCATACATTTACCTATATCCTCTGCCTTTTGGACTTTCTTTGCATTCAGGTGAATTCAAATAGTTTTAAAAGAAGATAAACTTATTATTCTTTAAAAAAAAAAAAAAGGCATTTACCTAGCTCTTCATTCCCTAGAAACTTTTTGACTGGTGCAGCATGTCCACCTAAGGTTGCTTGACCTCTTGATTGTCTATCTACTGAGCTGACAGGTCTGACAATAGATTATCCACGTCTTCAGAAGTGTCCTTTCTGTGAGCTTCCTGTGCTGTGTAGAATAAACGAGGCACGTTTACTGATGACATTTAGGGCATCTCCCATGAAGTTCTTTCTACTCACAATGATTCTTTATTGTGTCAGGGATCAGGAGAATTCTTAGAATTCTATATTCCAGTTCTTTAGTAGGTTGCTCACTGAGTTCCAGGGGGAGAAGACAAACTCCACACAAAACACTCATCTATTAAGAAGGTCTGGCATTTAAAACAAACAGGCAACGCTGAGATCCTGATGAAGCTGACGCGCGTGAGAACAATGCAAGGGAGGCAGGTACTGTGCAGGTGATTTAAGGTTTGTCTTTGGAGCAGAATTTGGCTCATTTTAGATAAATAAGCCATCAGTATGAGCCCTTATCCCAGTAGAAATAAATAAAAACAAAGGTACAATAAGAGAAAGGGCCACTGTATTTCACAGATTATCTGTTAGCTGTGGGAGGGGAGAAGAAGGAATTGGGGAAAGAAAACAATCACTGCATTTTATATTCATTTGGATTTTCCAGAGAAGGGGATGCAAGAATATTTTCTCATTCTTCCTGTCCTTGACCTTGACACTATTTTCTTGTGTCCCTTTTTCTATTTGTACAACGACCTTTGTTTTGTTTTCCTCTCATATTTGACCTCATGCTTCCTCCGTGGGGTTAATAATAATCCTCCATTCATGGCACTCTTTCAGGGCTCACTTTACCAATGCTGCTGCTACTGCTAAGTCGCTTCAGTCGTGTTGACTCTGTGCGACCCCATGGACTGCAGCCTACCAGGCTTCTCCGTCCATGGGATTCTCCAGGCGAGAACACTGGAGTGGGTTGCCATTTCCTTCTCCAATAGATCACTTTACCAATAGATACTTTCAATAATAAGCATAAGATGTAGCCACGTTTGTGTTTTTAAAAATACTGATTTGGCTGTGCTAGCCAGGTCTTAGTTGTTGCACGTGGGATCTTCCATCTTAATGTTGCAGCATTAGGACTCTTGGTTGCGATCTGTGGGAACTCCTTCCCTGACTAGGGACTGAAACTTGGCCCCCTGCATTGGGAGCATGGAGTCTTCATCACTGGACCGCCAGTGAAGTCCCTGTATCCAC
>NW_011494732.1:4956586-4959938 GCF_000754665.1 Bison bison bison | reverse complement strand
CCCTGTATCCACATTCTTGGAACTTGGCAATTCTGGTTTAGAGTGCCCAGATTTTCCATTTGAAGTCCAAAATTCTTGGGTGTTTCAGCTTCTTCTGGTTGGACCAAAATATGGTGGAGTCTATTGGTCATTTGGGAGCTAGTGGGATTTGTTTTTCCTCCCATTTTTTTGGTAACTGATGGTCGCCCTGGATCATGTGGGGCACTTCTTTTGCTGGTTGTGGGAGGGTGTGTTTCCTGTCTCAGTGAAAACAGATGCCCAGAGATGCTCTTCTGGCTTTCCTCTGCTTTTCTGGGGGGCGACCACTGCAGAGTGAGGCGGGCTTGCCAACAGTGATGCTGTTGGCGACAGTCTGTCCTGTCTCCCGCAGCTCTGGCCTGACACAGCCTCTGGGTTGGTCTGAGGCACTTGGGGCAAGAAAATACTCAAAGGCATTTTTTAATCATGTAAAGCTGAACGTCATTCACAAAAATAGTCATCATGGCTACTATTTACTGTTTATGTGTCAGGCTCATAGATAACCACATAATTCTTCTTGAAAAATATTTATCTGGCTGTGTCAGGTCTTAGTTGCAGCACATGGGATCTTCAGTTTTTGTTGCAGTATGTGGGATCTTAGTTCCTTGAGCAAGGATCAAAACCGGGCCCTTCTGCATTGGGAGCATGACATCTTAGCCACTGGACCACCACGAAAGTCCCTCTTTTTCTTTTTAAGGAAGGGGAAACTGTGCTAACACTTTTAAAATCAGGAAAGATCTAACCCTTAGCTTAGAATTTCATTGAGCTGAACTGTAAAGCACTCAGGGATAAGATTTTACCAAGACGTAAAATCCTGTTGGCGGTGGTCTGCAGAGGGGAGCTGTACTTGAGGATGAGCTACAGTGATAAAGCAGGTAGGGATGACCCCCTGGGCTCTGGATCCAGAGGTTGGTGGCCCCGGTTTGAATCTTGGCCCCACCACCTGTTAAGTCTGGGCCTTTCGACTAGTTATGTATAAACTCCCTGTGCCTCACTTTCCTTATCTGCAAGATGGGAAAAACAGTATCTACTTTAGTCAGGTGGTTGTGAAGATTAAATTAATTCAATCTAACGAGCCGCTATCCAAGAGAACTTCCTGCAGTGGTAGAAATCCTCTCTTCTCTGCTGCCCAACAATGTGGCCACCAGCCACATGAGCCCCTGGCACACAGGTAACTGGTATATCTGAGAAAAGGAAAAGTTTGTTTATTTTGATTTGAATTAATTCAAATTTAAGTTGCCCTACGTGGCTAGGGAGGGCTTCCCTGGTGGCTTAGTGGTAAAGAACCCACCTGCAGACGCAGGAGATGCATGTTCGATCCCTGGGTTGGGAAGATCCCCTGGAGGAAGAAATGGCAACCTACTCCAGTTTTCTTGCTTGGAAATCCCCATGGACAGAGGAGCTTGGTGGGCTACAGTCAGTCCATGGGGTCACAAAGACTCAGACACGAGTTAGCAACTAAACAACAACGTGAGTTGGGGCAACCATACTAGGCCTTACAGATTTAAAGCATTTACAACTGTGCCTGGAACTATGTGCTGTCTGCCATTACTACCCTGACATGGAGCACCATCCACGCATGTTCCCCCAGCTCCCAGATAACGCCACTTCGGAGTCTGCCATGGCCTGCTGTCACTCTGCACTGCAAGAACACTTTTAACAATTTTTAATACAATTTTTTTAAGTTGACAGGTTGTATTCTCATTTTTATTCAGTTCAAGAAAATTTATTTTTTTGGTTGCCCAGCATGCAAGATCTAAGTTCCCTGACCAGGGATTGAACCTACACCCCCTGAAGTAGAAGCATGGAGTCTTAACCACTGGACTGACAGGGAAGTGCCAACTATCTTATTTTGTCATTATCATCATCCCATCCCATCTTGAGTCTTTATAGCACTTAACACTATCTAAAACTAGGTCATTTATTGATCTTTCTTACAGGACTAGAATACAAGCTCCATGAGAACAGGGCTTTCTCTCTGTCCTCTGTTATAATACTAGCATTTAGAGCATGGAATGCCTCCCTCTAGTAATCTGAGCTGGCCCTTCAATAAGAAAGGGTTCTCCCTAGTTGAGGATTAGTGGTAATTTCAATCTCTGGTCTGACTCCCCTCCACCCCCTGCCACATTGCTGCTGCTGCTGCTGCTGCTGCTAAGTCACTTCAATTGTGTCCGACTCTGTGCAACCCCACAGATGGCAGTCCACCAGGCTCCACCGTCCCTGGGATTCTCCAGGCAAGAATACTGGAATGGGTTGCCATTTCGTTCTCCAATGCATGAAAGTGAAAAATAAGTCACTCAGTCATGTCTGACTCTTCGCGACCCCATGGACTGCAGCCTACCAGGCTCCTCTGTCCATGGGATTTTCCAGGCAAGAGTACTGGAGTGGGGTGCCATTGCCTTCTCTGCCCCACCACATTAGGTAGTGAATATTGTATTAGCGACATGAGACGACTTGGAAATATCAGTATTACCTTGTTGGGCATGGGGATAAGGCAGAGGAGGAGGCAGTGCTAGTTCACGCAGGCCTCTGGGAAGTTTACAAATAAAAATGCCTGAAAACTCTCAAGCCATGTACAAAGGAAATATAGTTTAATTTCAGTGGGAGGGGAAGGGGGGCTTGTTGAGGATGCTCTGCAGAGCCTGTGACATACAGGATCCCACTGAGTACAGCTTACTGACACCTGGACAGTTAGTTCTCTTAGGGGCCGACTGTGTGTGTTCCCCAGCACTGACACGGGCACAGTGCCAAACCCGAAAGGTGGCTCTACCCATGGGAACTGAGCTGGCTTCGTACTTTCTCACCTCTCCAGTGGAGGCAGAAACTCAGGAATTCAGGAAATGCTCATGCCAAGTTTTGATGATGGTTTTTCTGGTCCATGATGGAACGAGAGAAAACGGAGAACGCGGTGACTTTTCCATAAGGCTAAGTTTATTTGGTTCAGAGGGTGAGTCTTTATTTTCATTTTATAAATTTCTAATTGAAAAATACACCATTCCATGAATTCTGCAGGCCTAGAAACCATTTGAGTCACCAAGAGGTTTATGGTGATGGCCAGGAGCTTAACATCATTATCAGCTTTTTTTTTTTTTTTAATAATTCAGTATTATGGAAGTTCACTTTATTTAATTGGCTGCCTTGGGTCTTAGTTGTGGCACGTGGGATGTTCGCTGCATTAGGTGGGGCTTTTTGTTGCTGCACGCGGACTCACCAGTAGTAGCTTATGAGCTTAGTTGCTCCAAGGCATGTGGTATTAGCTCCCCGACCAGGGATTGAACCCGCATCCCCTGCATTGCAAGGCAGATTCTTAACCACTGGACCACCAGAGAAGTCC
>NW_011494732.1:4955456-4956486 GCF_000754665.1 Bison bison bison | reverse complement strand
GAAGTCCTCTCAATTTTGTCTTCTAATTTTTATTTTGAAGTTTAGGAGGCCCATTACAACAGGCTGAGCAACCATGCTTCCTTTTATATATGCATTGTGGTTAAAGGTCAAGCCAGCATCTGTTCTCAAGTGCTCACTGTGTACTCATCCTGTGCCTATAGCTTACTGGGGATGTGAGGCTCAGCCGCCAGAGTACAAAGAAAACAAAGTATAATTCAATCCTTGTGAGGACGCCCAGTCAGACCAGGGGAAGGTAACCCAGCACAGTACCTGGAGCTCTTTCTCATTTACCTGCCTGTCTACCGTATGAGGATCTGTGAATCCCAGACAGGCGGGGGCCACATCCCAGTCATTTTAGTGTTCCTGGTACCTTACAAATCACTGGGCACGTGGAGCTGCCTGAGAAACATCAAGTGGCTAAGGCTGCACTGACCTAGGTGGTCTCAAGAGGCCGGGACTGAAGCTGACCCTCAAGGATGGGCAGGGTTTACACAGGAGGAGCTGACAATGAAGTTTTGAGAGTCACAGAGAGACCACTATACTGTCCCACATGGAAAAAGCATTCCGGCGAGTGGTGAAAAATGGAGTCAGGTAGAAAAGTGAGGGCTGGATTTGAGCTGCTTATTAAAAGTCGCTCAGAAAAGCTGAGCTGGAAGAGAGAGGAAATGGGCGGAAAGTTGAGTTTTTACCCATTAGAGCCAAAGTGCTACCAGAGGGAATTGAATCTGGCGGGGATGATGCAGTGGGGAAGGGAGGGGCCGGGAAGGGCAGCAGCCACACAGCCTGAGGCGCCAGGGACTCAGGGTGAACAAGGCCAGCGGCAGAACCACCTTGTACCAAAGGCTCACATTCCAGGCGCTGAGCTACCCTGAGTGTTACAAACATTCTGAGGATTAGAAAGCCACCTCCTATCTCACAGGGCTAGCAAACAAGCCAAAGGGGTTAAATGAGTTCCAACTGTGGAAAATTCTGAAAGAGATGGGAATACCAGACCACCTGATCTGCCTCTTGAAAAATCTGTATGCAGGTC
>NW_011494732.1:4954738-4955161 GCF_000754665.1 Bison bison bison | reverse complement strand
TCAGGAAGCAACAGTTAGAACTGGACATGGAACAACAGACTGGTTCCAAAGAGGAAAAGGAGTACGTCAAGGCTGTATATTGTCACCCTGCTTATTTAACTTGTATGCAGAGTACATCATGAGAAATGCTGGACTGGAAGAAACACTAGCTGGAATCAAGACTGCCGGGAGAAATATCAATCACCTCAGATATGCAGATGATACCACCCTTATGGCAGAAAGTGAAGAGGAACTAAAAAGCCTCTTAATGAAAGTGAAAGTGGAGAGTGTAAAAGTTGGCTTAAAGCTCAACATTCAGAAAACGAAGATCATGGCATCCGGTCCCATCACTTCATGGGAAATAGATGGGGAAACAGTGGAAATAGTGTCAGACTTTATTTTTCTGGGTTCCAAAATCACTGCAGATGGTGATTGCAGCCATGA